>NC_143519.1:26136496-26353711 GCF_031878675.1 Megascapheus bottae
TATATACATTTATATATGCCATTACGTTTTGAACTCAGCTGATTTTTGCCTAGGCATTATGGCTCATCTAATTTCCTATTGTATTAGATAAAAATGATTTTTATGGTTGGATGGAATTTGGACTGGTATTACATGAAATCTACCATGCATATAAGGTTTAATTTTGAACTCCTTAATGATGTTGTTTTAAAATTATACACTCAATGATATCTTAGCATTATCTTAGTATGTATCTTCTAGTGTTTGCTTGTAGGCTAGTCTGTGTAGTGTGCCTTATGAAATAGAAAAATCTATATGTTAAATGTAAGCAGAGCATTGTAATCTTTTAAGTTTTATTGTTTAGAGAAGTGTAGGACTCACATTTGACAAGGTATTTCTTGGGAAAAGAAAGTAAAGAAAGAAAGACAGAAAGGAATTTGGCCCACAGGTTTTTTTTTTTTAATATATACAGTAGAAGAGATCTGACTGCATATGTATGTATGTGTGAATGCATATAGGTATGTATATATATATCTGTTTAATTCTGAAAAAGAGCAGCATAAATTGCTATGTGTGATATCTCTAAGACATTAGCAGACAGTGTTATCCACTATATGATTCTCTTCTTGGGAAAACCCTATCACTTGCCACACAATCAAGATTGAGATACTGGCCTCAGACATGTGATTCCAACTTCTGATTCTGGGACAATTAGTCGTACTTGGGTGTACCACAGCCTGTTTTGGTCAATTAAGCCAGCCAAACCCTGTGGACTTTCAAACCAGATCCTTACCCACATGCCATCTTTATCAAATAAAGTGTATTTATATCCTCTGTGGGGTAGCATTTTTGTTTTTGTCATGGCTAGTTATGTCTATCAGAAGAATGGCATAAAGAAAGAGTAATCCTAAGAAAGTAGAAAATAGAATGATCAACTTAGAGAGCCGTGGAACCATGTCCATTTCCCCAATGATTTATCTGTTGCAAAGGTCTATGAAAGTAAAGGACAAATGTTGATGAAGATAATTAATTCATGAACGTCATACAGAAAGCTCTGCTTTATCTTCCTAAAACAGAATGGGAAAGGATGGATTTTTCCCCCTCAAGAGACAAGGATAGTTTGATTGTGGCAACTAGACCCTAATGTGGAACACAGAGAAGGAGATCATTGATTCTTTCTTGTAAAAATAAGAAAATACATTTACATTATGCTTTTGTTTGGGGAAACAGTCCAACTGAAAGATAAGAAGAAATTTGTTCAATAAAAGCACTTAAGACTTTTATTTTACTCAGCCTTTGGGACATACTTACTTCAGAGGTATGGAGCTTTATCCAAGTTGGCCAAATATATAAAAATGTCTTCTCATGGAAACAATATTATTACTAGCCACAGTGTCCTTTACTCCTTTATGAAGGTCTGAGACTATCCAAGTCAAATAAAGGACAGTAAGGACAACAAAAAAAATCAAACAACAAAAGACCAGAGGGACCTATAAAAATGAAATGTATTCACTTTGTCCTTGAGACTATGAAAACAATTTCTAAAATAAACAGATAATGAAACCAGAATAGGATATTTTGTCAGCTTATGCAGGACCTGATATCTAGAAATTGCTTCTAGCAGAAAGGTATGGATAGGTAAAGGGAAAATAAAAAGTGTTGTTGTAGTCTTTTATAATAAACCTCAGGACAAGATTGTAAAAGGTGACAGTTTAGTCATATTCTTAGACAAAACAAATGGCCTCTAGAATTTCAAGGCTGATCCTCAAACCCAATGGTAGTCAAATGCTGGACTCAAAGAATTTTTTCATCTTTTTTCCCCCTTCTGCCTCTATGATTTCTTCTAAATCTGTTCCAGGAGTATGGCATTGCATAAAATCTCCTAATTCATATGTCCTGCTAATTGAAAGGACCTCCAGGATATTGAAACAAAAGCCATATAACGAATGATTGTTGTCCTTAATGTACTATGTTGTCTCTCATCTCCTTTGCTGTCCCTTGGTTATCTCATATTGTTACAGTATCTCACTTTGTTATCTGATATATTGAATTTATTTGTATTTGGTTATTTGAAATTTGATAGGGAAGGGGGGAAAACCAAGACGGGTGTGGGGGGTGTGGGGGAGGGAAATGGGTACCAAGACATGTGAAAGGGTATCAATGTATGTGAATTAATGCACCTTCTATCTGGCAAATATCATGTAACCCTTTTACTAATTACAATTAAAAAAAAGAAACCAATTTCCCTTTATCAGCACTGAGTCTAGGTAGGAGGGGAAAGTGGAAATCATTTTCATAATAAAAAACTGTAATGCAAAGGGCACAAATTCAGTCAAGTAGAGAGTGGAGCCCCCAAACTTCATTTGCCTCCTGGCTGTGGGCTGGTGGGCACATGAATGTGCAGGAGGAGGGAAACACTGTTTCTCTTGTCTCCCCCACCCCTTCCCCCACCCCACTACTCTACTGAGATGTGTGGACAGAGTGTTTTTGTATAACTTGGGGCAACTTGTGTATTCTAAGGTAGCAGAATGAGGGCTCAGGCAGTTACAAGTTTTAGATGAGACTCCAAACCCTCCATTGGTTCTGTCAACCAATACCTAACCTTGAAGTTTGACATGCCAAGCATAAGACAAAGAGTGCAAGGACAGACAGAAATGAAATAGACTAAGAAGGGATCTTGGAACACCATCAGGAGTAAGAAATGAGACAGAGATCAAATCTACAGCCTAGACAACAAAGTACCAGGTTGCCTAAGCCTTTTGACTATAGAAATAGGTTGCTTGTGATCATTCCTTTGATTTGAGAGCTGCTTCATTTACTGAGTAGAAGACACTGTTAATTTAGGGGAAAAAAGTTGGATTCCAGTGGGCTTTGGAGAGATGTTAGCTTATCTCTTATGTGAGTTGGTTCCCTATCTTTCATCACCAGAGGTAGGAAATAAAGGGAATGAGGTAGAATGGGGAGAGAGAGGGAAAACAAATGAATACCTGTTTTTTTCTTTAGAGCTTTGAATGTATTTGTTTAAACAGGTCTCTATTTTTACTCAGCTTACTGTATTTTTGAACTTTGTAGAACCTTGAAAATTTTAGAAAACTAGGACATAGAAGCAGTCCCCTTCAGGGAATGATCTAAATGGCAGCTCTCATTTCATTTCCTGTTAAGATGGAAGTTCTTGTTCTCTGTTTTTTTGAGGTCTCTTTTTAAGATAATTCACATTGCAGACTGTCACTGAACATGGTCTGAGTATCTACAATGTGTTTTATACAGAGATTCCCTTTCCTATTTTATGGAAGCCTTAGATAACAATGAAAAAAGTCTTTTGGAGGTATTGGGAGGGCATGCTGGAAAGAGTTTGTGGGAAAGGATTGAGAAATCAAATGTGGAAAATACTCCTTTCCACATATAGGTTGAGGAGAGCTTGAACAATCCATTGGATTTGATAGGTTCTAGCTTTTTTCTCTTCTGCCATAGATGCCTTTGGCCTTCCAACTCCTGCTCCCCCTGCCAACTTCCCACATTGATAAAACAGTCACTGATTTCATGGAGTTCGGGTATGAATAAAAAGGTGAAAATCATTAAAAATAGATACCTAGGTTTCCAGCTGGGATTTACTCACCTTTTTCTCTCTCTGTTCCTCGTGAGTCCTGGAAGACAAAACAAAATTATATGTCTGGCACATATCTCATTTTAGAATCTTCCAGATCTTCCTAAATGAATGGATTTACAGCCTGATAATCTAAGCCAAGGGTAAAAGAAAGGATTGCAAATCTAATTACAAAGTATATTTTATGCCCCGCCCCCAGCCCTCCCGGCTCCATGATAACTCTGCATTCCATAGCTCTGGGTCATGCTTTAACTTTCAGAAAGGCAAAGTGAGTCAATGCTCAATTAACTATCTTGGGCCAAGCTCTGTACTAGGAGTTTTGTGTAAATGATACCTTCTCTTGAATGTCCAAACAAGAAGTTATGGAAAGAAGAAGAAGACCATTTTTTCTGGAGATCTACATTTATTTCAGCAAGGAAAGAAAATGGTCTTGATCTTTTGATTTTTCCATTTTTTCATACTATGCAGGGATTATGATTTTTAAACAATAATATAATGACCGACACGGTAGATCAAAGGGGAAATAAACTCTCTATACTGGAGAACATACCTATAAATTTGCCACCTCCCTTCACCCTCTTATTCCACCCTTCCTCCCCTCCCTACCCTAAGATGAAATGATCTGGGACAAACTAATTGAGAAAACTAGTAGTGCATGCCTTCGGGAGATTTTATTAATGGAACCAGACACATTGCTATAACAGAATGTACCACTGCTCTTTTACATTGATCTAATTAGAACATTTACATACTGAATGCCTTCTGGACAATTCCCTACTAGTGACACTTACTCTATGTACCAGGCAGGACTACTCTTCAGGAAGTCATCAAGTCTCCTTCCACCTTAAGAAAACTACTATTGTCAAGGTTATTAACAGTCAATAAGTTGTCATAGCTTCTACATAGATGGGGTTGTTGAGTTTCCTTGTAGTTAAAAAAGATGGAGAGGGGGGATAGGGAGTTTGGCTTAGTAGTAGAGTGCTTGGCTAGCATGTGTGAAGACCCAGGTTTGATTCCTCCATACCACATACATAGAAAAGCCAGAAGTGGTGCTGTGGCTCAAGTGGCAGAGTGCTAGCCTTAATGGAAAAAGCCCAAGGACAGTGCTCAGGTACTGAGTTCAAGCTCCAGGGCTGGCAAAAAAAAAATGGATAGGGCTGGGAATGTAGCTTAGTGGTAGAGTGCTTGCCTAGCATGCATGAAGCTGCGGGTTCAATTCCTTAGTACCACTTACACAGAAAAAGCCAGAAGTGGTGTTGTGGCTCAAGTGCTGGAATGTTATCCTTGCACTAAAGGAGCTCAGGAACAGTGCCCAGGCTCTGTTTAAACCCCAGAACAAAAAAGGGAAACAGAAAGTGTTCATCCTGATCAGGGAGATAGTCTAACCTGGTCAGCAACTTACCTGAGAATAAAATACAAAAATTAAAATTTTGGTAATTATAATAGAGTTACTATTTCACAGTAGTATCTCATGATGGTTGTGTCATAGTGTGCCCTTCCTACAATCATGTTCCCTAGTGGAGATAAGCCAGAATCAGCACTATTTGCTGACTTCTCTCATTCAGTCCTTCACAAATTAAGAGCTATTGGGAAACATAGGATGACCAGTGCAGTTGAATGAATCAGGGCAAGGGTGATGCCGTCAGGATGCCTTGTAACAGAAGACAATTGTAGGCTTGGAGCAGTCTTCATTTACTCATGAAATTAAATACAACACTGAAGATGTTAAACAAAAGTATATGGCTTTATTGTGCTCTATAAATGACCAATTTTATGAGAACATTAAAAAAATTAAAGGAGGTGAGTGAATTTTTTAGGAATTGTTGAATGAGAATAAGAAACCTGAGAAGAGATGAATGAGGAAATTGGATCTTGTGGAGGAGCTATGGAGGATGTGAGGAAGAGGATAAATGCTTGTTGTGAGGGGAGTGCACGGAATGCTGTGTTCCAAATGTCTAGGTCTCACTAAAAGACATTTGTTTGAAATTTAATTCCAGGGTGATAGTATTAACTTTCCAGTTAGCATTGGGAGGTAATTGGCTCATGAGGGTGAAGCCCTAACAAATAAGATTAGTATCCTGTAGAGAGAACTGGCTTACTGTTTTTTCTGCCTTGTGATAGAATGCAATTGCAAATTGATTATTAGCAACCTAGAACAGAGCCTTGAATCAAACCATTGTAGCACCAGATTCTGGACTTCCATCCTCGAGTTTGGCAAGAAATAAATGCTTGTTATATAAGCCAACTAGTCTAGAGTAATTTGTTATAGCAGCCCAACTAACAGTGATTCATGAAGTGTTTCTGGTACTCTAGTTATTTAACAGCCTGGGTAATCTGGCAGAGTTTCTACACCCTGCTTCCTAACTAATTTAAGAGCACACCAAAGGTAAGAGGCGAGGTCCTTTCCCTAAAGCTTAGGTTTTAGTTAGGAGGACAAACAAATGTCTAATTATTCCAGTAGTTTAATGATATGTTTTTAACAGTTATTTTGCTGCATGGCAATTAGATTCAAATGGTAAGTCAGTCACATAAATGAATATAATTATGAAAGGGAGGGGTGGTGAAGAAGAAGGTTGAGGGGGTAAACATCTCTCTGTCATGGGATTATAAAAGTTCCTAACTTAGGAAAAATATCTTGTCATGTCTTGCCCGAAGATTCTTTTTAATTTTCTCATGCATTTTATTATATTTAAGCATTTCTAATACAGAGAAAAAGAAAGAAAAAGAGGGTAATCATGATACCTGTTATGAACTTTAACAGTCTTTAATTTATGTTCTATTTACCTCAAGATTAAAAAATTGATCCAGATATTAATTACTCATGCCTGTAATCCTAGCTACTCAGGATCCTGAGTTTTGAGGCTCACAGTTTAAAGCCAGCCTGGGCAGGAAAGGCTGTGAGATTCTTTATTAGTACAACGAAGCAGCCATAAAAAGGCACAGAAAGCAGAAACATACATTAGCAGTCAAAGGATTAGTGTTGCATGCAAATATAACTTCTTTTTTTGTAGCCTTGACAATAGCCATAGGGATATAAAATAGCCTTCCGTAGCAGCTGCTACAGAAACTAAGAAGCATTCATAAGGCTATGAGATTCTTATCTCCGATTAACCAGCAAAACCCTGGAAGTGGAGCTGTGGCTCAAGTGGTTGAGCACTAGCCTTGAGTAAAAAAGCTCAGGAACAACATCCAAGCCCTGAGTTCATGATCCAGTCCTGGCACACTTAAATTCAAGTATAAATGAAAGCCCATTTTGCTCCACAAATCCAATTCTCTTCCATTTAGTGGAATCACTGTACCAAAGTAGGCACACATGCCTGTTCCTGTGTTTTGTACAAATGTATATTGTCTAAAATAAATACACAATTTCTATGCAGTTTTAGGTTTCAAATGAAGGTCCTACTATACTCACAAGCTTGAAAGTGTTTCTTTGGAGACAAGTTAGAGAATATCCAAATTATTGGGCATGTCCTTATCCTCCATACAAAGACATCTGTGGATAGAGCATCTAGGTTTGGAGAAGCAATTTAGTGATTTCATCAAATCCTGGACTCTTCCTGCCTTTCTGACCTTTCATATCCAAGAAGTTACTTCTGTCTGTCTTGTTGTCATGTCATTGGGTGATTATGACTGTAAGCAGGAATCATAGTTTCACACATACATTCAAGGCAGAGAAAAAAATATTAACAAAAGAATGTCTTCCTTAGTCTAAGCATTTATTCAAATAATTTTAATTGAATAAACTTGTATATTTAGATCTATAATATACAATGTTTTAAAAGATCTATCTCTATCTATCTATCTATCTATCTATCTATCTATCTATCTATCTATCTATCTATCTATCCGGATACCAATGGCTAATGACTAAAGTTCTAGCTACCCAAGAGGATGAGATCTGAGGATTGTTGCTTGAAACCAGCACAGACAGACAAAAATCTACAAAATATTTCAGAAGTGAAGTAGTGTAGCTGAAGTGTTAGAGTGTCAGTCTTGAGCAAACGAACAAACAAACAAACAAGCAAGAGCATGAGGCTTTGAGTTTAAGCCCTAGTGCCAGCATATACATACAAAAAGAGTGTACATACTGTGGAATGGCTATATTAAGCTAATTACCACATGCATTTTCTTATTCATTTGGTCTGAGAACACTTACAATTGGCTTCCTTCTAGGGATGTTTTGTGTTATAGGTGGGCTCAACCTATGCAATCTTTTGCTCATAATAGAAAAGGCTTTTGCCAGTCCAGATAGATCTGCACATTACTCCTTAATGTGCCCACAGACAACAAACAGCCCACATACAGCAAACTGTATGAACCTTTCTAAAATTATGATGTTATTTCCATCAATGAATCCTTAATTTCTTCTGACTTAAAAAAATATATTAGCTCAGAATGTTCAGGAATGGAAAGAGAGTAGGTAGCACAGCTCACCTGCCATCTGCTCAGTCTACATGTCCACATGGAATCTGCACACTCTTCCTTCTCGCAATAACTGATGCTCTGTGTTCCCCTGCCGTCTTGGGTTCAGGGTGGGTAGAAGTCTTGTCATATTCACAAAGATGAACAATCTTCTGAGCCACTGGGGGTCTGACAAGTTCGGTCTCTCTGAGCTTATTAATTCTGAAAAGACCTTCATCTGAAGTAGCAGCTCAATAAATATCTTCAAGTTTCTAGGATTCAGTCATCAAAACGCCTTAAAATAAAAAAAAGTCATTATGTTCTTATTATTCCAAATGCCTCATCTTTTGATAACCCATGAGCTCTTTAGATTAAGGGTATATTGTGAAGGCAATTTATGTGTATCTTTTCTATATCATGAAATGGACTCAAATTGCACAGTTCATAGCACAATAGAGCTTTGCAGCAACATAATCCTTCTTAAACATATTTTTGACTTGAATAAAGTAGTAAACTATTTTTCTCTGTATTTTAGGTGCCTCATGCATAGTGGCAAATGAACTGAGTTTTTTCTGTTTCTGTTTCCTTGCTGACAAGCAATTAGATCATACTAAGTTTTCAGAGCTAGCTAGTCAGGGACGCTTGAACTCAGGGCCTGGGCATTGTCATGGGGCTTTCTCAAGGCTAATACTCTTCCACTTGAGCCACAGCACCACTTCTGGTTGGGTTTGCCTTTGCTTTCAATTGAATGAATGACAATTCTTTCCAACAGGAACTTCAGGAGGCTTGAATTCAGTGCTTCATGCTCTCATGATATTCCCCTCCCCTTCATTTTCCTTCCCACTGAGTGCTGGTATTCTATTTGAACCCCACAGTAGCATTTATAACTTTTTGATGTTTATGGTATTATGGGTTTATCTGCCCAGGCAGGCTTAGAACCTTGATCCCCAGATCTTACCCTCTTGAGCTGTTAAATTACAAGCATGGGATACTCCTTCATTTCTATACAAGGCTTCAAAGTTTATGAGAAAAGCACCTTCTTTTAACAAAACTAGATGTTTTGGTGAGTCAAACTAGTGTCTCACACACAAAGTACTGTTATTCAAACTTCAAAGATGATGTGTTTATTTACATAATTGACCTTTGTTCAAGAAATTCAAAGTGCATAGGATTTTTGTTGCTATGGTTCTCATCAGAGAAGAAAATCTAAAACCTGTAGAGTGATCCAAGGTGTGTATTTAAAATGGAATATACAAGGCTGAGCTATGGCTTGCATATAGGTCTGGAAGAGAGGGAGCAATCAAATATTTGTTTATGGAAGCTGGTTGGCTCACAGAATCATAGTACCTTCTCTTCAAACAGAAGCATTTTGGAAGTGAGGAGGTGTGGGGGAGTTCAGTTCAGTGAACATTCAGTTTAGATGGCTATGAAACATCCAACTGGACCTTGGAGTGGAAGACCACACAAGTCTTGGGCTTTACACAAAGTGTAGAGTTGGTTGATGTAGAAGTTGTTGGAATAAAAAAATGGTGCAAGAAATATTAATCACTTGAAGAATCTGAAGAACTTCTACTTCCACTTTTGGATGTTGTAATAGAAGTTGGCAACAATACCGGAAAGGATGGGCAGCCCATGGTCAAAGGGGCTGAGGTGCCATTATGTGGATAGTGCAAGAAGGATGATTCTAGAAGAATAATGTCAATTAGGCCTGCAATGTGGAGGTTGCTGAGCTACATGGAAAATTACATAGTAGAGTAAATATGGAGGAGTCTGAAGAATGGTGAGGTGAGAATTTTAATGAAATATTTAGAGGCAAGGTTTTCAAGAAGCTTGATGAGAAGGAGCCGAGAAAAGGAGTACTATTCGGAGGGAAAGGTTAGAAGAGGCTGGTTTTGAAGATGCCAGACCACCAGAATGCATCAGTGTTGCAGTAAAAATGACTTGGTGCCTGTGGGGAAGTTGAAGGCAGAGGAAAGGTGTGTAATCAGAGAATAAAGCCTAGTAAGATGAGGGAAGGAAATAATCATTAATCAAGAAGAGAAATTACTCGTAAGTTTTCTTCTTAGGTTTTAAAAACATTATATGTAGAACCTTTCTAGCCATTCTTGTAGAATGCCTATGAATATGGAATCAAGCCTTGGAACTCTAAGTACTTATCTGCTTATCACTATCATAACACTCATATTCTCCTGGAAATTTTGCCAGCAGATTTATATGGCTTCCGGAAGTTCAACCTCTCAACCTCTGTGTTCTTAAACATTTCCTAAAAGTTCAGCAACTGACAGATTAGCAGGGCTGCTACATTCTACCTTCTACATCAGTTTTAAAAGTAAAAAAGATTGTTCTTCCTTTTCTCCAGGCATATTAGATATGGAGAATACTATTGTTTTTGGTCAGTCATGGGGCTTGAACTCTGGGCCTGGGCACTGTCCTTGAGCTCAAGGCTAGCACTCTACCCCTTGAGCCACAGCACCACTTGAGAATAGTATTTTCTCTTAGTCTACCTACATTTTTTCCACATTTAATTTCCTTTGGATCCAGGGATAATGAAATAAACAAATACTAACTCTAATGTCACTAAAATAAATGAGATGGTCCAGAAATGATTAAACCTAGAAAGTATATCTTATCATTTCTAAGGTGAGAATAAGAGTCATTAAAGGAAAAGAAAATTAAATCAGCATTACCACTTGTGGGCAATTTATAAATCCTGACATCACTTTAGTGGTAAGTATTAAACATTATTAAACATGCAGTTCTTTAAGCATGGCTTTTCTTCGTCTTCGGAAAGATGTGGCTTGTGCATCAAACCTCGGAGAACACAACATAGTCATAACTGATCCTAGACAAAGAACAGACGTTTAGTAGAATTGATCTAATGCTTTATTACAACATCCACTATTCTCAACATCATCTTTTAGTTTTTCTTATTTTCTTTCCCCCTTTAATAAGAGTATATATACATTAAAAATTAGATCTAAATTGTTGTGCTGGGTCTCCCTTTATACCTGCTGAGCAACCTAGTAAAAAAGGGAATATTTAAGAGTCAAGGCATTATGTGTGAATAAAACTTCCATCACAATGAAAATTATAACTCTGAATTTTTCTTTAAGGGAAAGGAAGGAAAATTCAGGAAAGATTATAAGATCAAGATTTTTATCTAGAATTTAGAGGGAAAGAAAATCAGAAACCCAACCCTGCTTGCATAGCTCTCTTGGTTCTCCTTAAAATTAGCTCACAAAAAGTCTAAATTCAAAATTGTGTGTCTACTTTATAGCCTGAATGTAATATACCTTTTTCTAAAAAGCTATGTATATTTTGATAGGTGACCGTGAGAGTCACATGTGAAATATTCAGATTATGACTTCATGCAAATTTGCTCCAAAACTTCATATTTGGAAGAAGCATTTTTGATTTAAGATGTTGAAATAGTCAACATCTCTATGTTTGCCCATACACATGCATACACACACACACACACACACACACACACACACACACACACACACCATCCCTAATCTTCTTGCTCTTTTTTCTTCTGGAATATAGATGTCCTTCCACTAGTAGAAGAGTTTTATGTCACTTTTTCTTGAGTCTGGGTGGTGCTGTGAGTTCAGAAGTGACAAGTTTAGAAGAGTCTTTGTTTGGCTTCTGCCTGCTTCTCTTTTTTTCTCCTTCAGTTCATCTGCCATTCTAAGGAGAAGTCCAAACTATTCATGTAAAGAGGTCACTAGGAGAAGATCACATGAAGAAAAATGGAGGCTGGCAGCAGCAATTGTCAGACTCTTGAATGAGGGAGTATTGAGCCTTCAGTTGAATTTCGCTCTAGGCTTTAAGCCCTTCTTGTAGGTCTAAAGAAAATGGGGATGAGCTACCTCTGACAAATTAAAGATGTATGAACAAAGTAAGTATCGATACTTACATTGCAATAGTAAGTGGATCATTATGCCTCAAAAGTAGCCTTACTCTTTTCCTCCCACTTTTCTTGGCAGAAGCCTATCTTCTGTTCCAGCTCTCCACTTGTTTGCAGCCCAGCACTAAAGGAAAATGGCATATTTCCCCAAAATGCAGCTATAAAGTCAAAATGAAGGCAAGCTAGTTAACAGTTCACAAACTGTTAGGGTTCTGGTATTGGCCTTCCTCTGTGTCAATTTCCTATGCAATAGACACCAGTGACCTCCCTTTAATCAGAGGGTAGACTATATTCCTTGTAGGGCTTACGTAGACTATAGGACCACTGCTTCAGTGTCTGCTATTACTTTGATGATCCCTTCTGGTTTATGAACATGCCAGGAATACTGAGATGCTGAGGTTGCCTGTACCCTATGACTTTGTGCCCTTGAATGTTTTTTTTTTTTCTAGGTGCAGAATCTCCTCTGTTCTTATCCACTTGAAAAAATCTCTTGAAGGTTCAGGTCATAGACTCACACTGGCTATCTTGTGCAATTACCTGGTATTTTGCACAGAAACCCCATCACTGAATCTTTCCATTAGAAGACAGAAATCAGAGCTTTCATTGCTATATACTCATTAACCAGCATAGACACTGGTGCATAGTAGGCCCTTAATAAATCTATCTTAAAAGAAGAGCAGTTACTGAAGAAATATAGCTTCAACCATCTGCTGTTTAAGAATAATTCTGACACAGAACCAATTTAAAATTACTCCCTCAGGCTCTATGATAAAGAATCATATAAAGAACAAATCTGCATTTTGTTTAAGACTTCCACTAAAATCACAGTTTACTGTGTAGTTGAAAGCCCTTTGAATAAATATCTATATTACTAATTTCCCTTGTTTTAGTGCAAGAAAAAATCTTGTAACTACTAGCCTAAGGCATCATTCTTTGTATTAAATATTTTATCACATAAGAGGTATGGCTCTGTCCCTTTTTCCACTAGGTATTTTTGCCTTTAGTTACAGGGAGTACAAAGATCAACAGTTGTCCATGTGGGCAAATTTGTACCAAAAATTCTTAGCTCCATTTCTTTCCCATGAAACTTTTGGAGGATTAAGGCCCTCATATATAAAATTAGGCTAGTAGAATTTTCGTGGCAACAAATGGCAGTTGGTAGTGAGGCATATTTTAGAAATTACTATTCAGATGTATTATTATTGTCATTGTTATTATTGAAAACTATCTTAAAATATTTTGTGCACAACTTAATATTTTCAATTCTTTCCCTTACAGTTAGGAAACAGATTTTATTTTTTAAATTTAATTTTATGGTCAGAGTGACATACAGAGGGGTTAGAGTTATATCCATAAGATAGTATATTAGCCGTATTCATTAACATTTCCTACATTTCTGGTGAAATCTTTTTATTTATATTTTCCCACAGTATAGGGTGTGTGTCTTTATTTGTCATCTTTTGCAGATCCTTTATGGAAGCAGGTGAGGTATGTTAAATTAAGTAAAGGCTCAATAAGAAGGAACACATTTGCTACTAAGAGGTAATTTCAAGGGAAAGTACAGACATTTTTCAATAGTTATAGTGATAATAATGAAATAATTGTCATCAAAACAATAGTAATAATGATAGTTCATAGCCACTGACTCATTTTGTGGACTATTTTGCTTGTAAATCCTTGTATGCATTGTCTTTTAAAAACATCTTATTTTTGACTTAATAAATATTATTAATAAGGATTGTCATCCTGATAATTTCATACATGAATTCAGAGCACTTTGAACATGTTCATTTGTCTATTACATTCTTATCTCCCCCTTCTGTGCCTACCATCTTTCAAACAGCAATTGTTGGATTTTTACTGTCTATATATACAAATTTAGTTAACCCCTCCTCAGACAGTCTCCAATTGACAGTCATATCCCATTATCATCGTCATTATTCTCATTATCATTACTATCCTCATCACCATCATTTTAGATTTAGCATCCACAAACAACAAAGAAAGTTCAGTATTTGTTTTTTTCTTTGGTTATCTTGCTCCATCTTTTTGAATCTAAGATGTAGTTATTCTTTACCCACAGTTTTTTGGGGAGAAGAAATTGGGATTTAAGGAAAGTAGAGAGCTGTATGGTTAGTTAGCACAGTTGACATCCTAACTTGGACCAAAAAATTAGAGAAAGTATGCTTTTACTAGAGAGCAGGAACAGGCCCAGGGTTCATTTTCTTCTGTCCCCTTGTAGTGGCCCCTGTTTCCTTCATTACATCGCATATATTTTTGTAATCTTTGTTTTGTGTTGTAACTAAACCTCATAATCTCGTTCAGCTGTCTCACTCAAGGCTCTACCACTTGAGCCATACTACCACGTCCAGCATTTTGTTGGCTAGTTAGACTGTACAGGTGGAGTGTTAGTGCTGATCCTCAGATCTCAGCCTCCCGAGTAAGATAGACTTATAAAGAACAAGATATAGGTGGCTGGCATTTTGATCTTTCTTGATAATTCTTACTCCCAACTGCTAACTTAAATTTGAATAGTTCTTCAAAGATCAGAAAAATTGAAATAAAACATATTTGAAGGAACTTAGCAGCAATTTTACCTGTAGTCCTTTCAGAAAATATAACCACGTATAAATACACAATAATATTTATGTTTGCAATTTCCACCCAATCTTTGACTTCGTTAAAGTATGTTAAACACTCAGTTAATTATGTCCAGTTGCCTATGTGGGAGAAGCATACAATTTAGAAATGTTTAGCTTTACAATAAGGAAGAAAATACAAGGAATGAGAAAAAAAAGCTTGCCGTAATATACTCATAGTCTTTTATTGCTCCAGTGAACAGGTAGGAAAGAGAAGGGATTCTTTATTTCCCAATTATAAAGTCCGATCAAATTTGAGGCTGTGAAAATATTGAACTTTTGCTAGGAAAAAAATGATTTGAAGGCTTGGTGATCACACAGAGAATCCAGACAATTTGACAGCTGTGAATTTATCTCACTTGTGAATGAATAACCTTTGGAACTCACTTGGGACTTAAATATTCTACACACATTTCCCTGGAAACACTTCAAAAGGCATAGTTCATTTGTGTCTTTACTAAACAGCCCCTTTGGTTTACCTTTAGTTGGCTGGCTTTGTGGTTTGAAGGGGGATTTGAAAGTTTGAGAATTAACAGAGTTCCAGTTTGCCAGTTAGTTTTTCCCCTGCTGAAAGAATGAAACAAGATTAACTCTTTGATTATTTTGAGAGTTTAGACAGCTTCTTTTCCTTCTGAAAAAAAGGAACTTCAGTGATATCATTTAGTAAATTACAGCCCTGTCCTTGAGCTAAATTCAATATATTTCTTTTTGAAAGCAGACACTTCCTCAAGTATCTCAGACCAGAATGACACCTGCTTTAGCTGAGTTCCATGCAATTCTGACTTGTTGAACACAAACATTTTAAAGATGAATCCTAGTTTGCAGGCTTAGTTTTAAAGAATTTCCTGCATAGATTATTACTGTATAAAAAGTACTGATAGATTTTTTCATCATTGGGACAGGTTCTTTGTTATTTTTAAAATTAATTTTTAAATTTTGTGACAGGTTCTTGATGGCAAAAAGGTTAATATTACCTGTTTATTTATTTTTGACACGTCAAAACCTGTTCCTAACTTGTTTTCTTTTGTAAGTACTGGGATTTGATCTCAGAGCCTTTCTCCTGCTAGGCATGTGCTCTAATACTTGAGCCATGTCTTCAGTCTCTTTTTGCTTTTGTTAGTTTTCAGGAAGAGTCTTGCCTGGGGTTAAATATCAATGTTTCTCTCTCTATATATACATATATATTTTTATATATATTATATATAATATATATTATATATATATTGTCAGTTGTGAGACCTGAACTGAGGACCCTGGTCCATGAGCTCTTTTGTTCAAGGGTAGCATTCTGACACTTTGAGCTACAGCTCTACTTCTGGGTTTGGAGTACTTACTTGGAAATAAGAGTCTTATGACTTTCCTGCCTGGGATGGCTTTGAACCACATTGTTCAGATCTCGCCCTCCTGATCAGCTAGGATAACACAGAAATCCACCAGCTAATACAGTAAAACTCCATAATTCCTTTTATATCACATGGGCAGAGGAATATAAGGCAAAATATAACTATAAGACATAAACCAAGCTGGGCATGGTGGCTCACTCCTATAATCCTTGTGATTTGAGTAACGAAGTTCAAAGACAGCCTGGGCATGGAAGTCCTTGAGCTCTTATCTCCAATTAACCATTAGAAAACCAGAAGTGGTGCTGTGGCTCCAGTGGTAGGGCAGTAGCCTTGAGCTGAAATGCTCAGGGACAGCGCCCAGGCCCAGAACTCAAGCCTCATGACTACCCAAAAAACAAAAAAAGACATTAAATCATAAAAAAAAATACTATACTAGAACGAGCTATTTCTTGTGTAGTAGGAGCTAGGTTGGGCTACTTTAATTATATCTGTGCATACATGCCAGTACATGATTTCTTTGAATAAATCTTCTTATATTAAATTCGTAATTAACCTTTTCTGTTTGAATGTGCTATTTAAGATGCTTATTTTTGGAGATCGGTGGAAGATGGAAGTGGTTCAGTGTGAGTCTTTATGAACTCTCGCCAAGGTACCAGTTCTAGCATCTTAGGGGAAAGTTCAGACCCAAAGATCCATCCTAAGTAAGCTGTAGCACCACAGAGATCTCAGTCAGAGAGGAGAAAGGCGGACAACCAGTGCAAGAAGATAGCGTGGAATGGTGCCAGAGGTTCAGAGCCACCACAGAGTCAAAGCCTCCCTCTGGAACCTGAGCAGACAGCACTTCTCGGCAGTGCAGACCTGCTGGCTCCAGACAGAGCCAGCACGAGCCCAGAGCCGACCAGCCATGCACGGACCTGCCAGCTTCATGGAACCAGAAAATCCAGCAATTTGTGAGTACCTCCATGGAGAAATTTCAACTTCTGCTCACAGAACAGCTTTGGGAAGGAATCCCCTCCCCCACAAGCCAAGAGCAGTGCCATCTTGACTGCTGGCAAAGACCCGGTCAAACCAACTGGAGCCTGAGAAGTGGTGCTGACAACGCCATCATTCAAAAGGGCAAAGGTTTTCCCAGAGGCAGCTTAGCCGGACATCTGCCCTGGTGCTGGCAGAAGTTCCTCCCCCTGGGTGGGATTGCACTGCTGGTAAACAAAGCCACTTGTGGCTCCACCAGGTTTGTTTTTCTGCCCAATCAAGCAAACTGAGCAGAAAAACCACAAAGCCAAATCGCAGGAGAAAAAAACTTTTTAAAGTGGTTGGATCCCGAATTTAGTGGAGACACAAGTTTCCTATCTTGTCCCCCTAAAAAAACCCCAGAAAACAAAAAAACTGAAGAATATGCCCCTTTTTTTCTACCTTTTTTATTTGCTTTTTTATGTGTTCTTATTTTTTTTTTGCCATTTTACCTCCACCTTTTTTTTAATGTTATGATTTTTCTTTTTTTTCCTGCTTTCCTTGTGTCATTGTGGTCATTCCTAAACACATAGTGACAGCACTGGATACAGACTGGATACACATTATATTTTTAATCTGTTGGTGCTTAACTCTAATATTTCTTATCTAAGAACTCACAATTGTGTGGAATCTCCCCCCACCTTTTTCTTTGTTTTTCTTTTTTTGTTGTTTATTTTTACTTAAAAAAATATCATTGAACTCTCCTATATATACCTTCCTCTTCTGTTTATATATTCTTCTTTTTACTCTTCTTATTTTCATAAGTTTTATCTTATTTCTTCTAAATTTTGTACTCAACTATTTTACCTTTCTATCACTTTAGGTTAGTTATCCTTACGCTATCCCTTTTCTTCATTACAATATTAATCTTACACTCCTACATTCCTCTTTTCTTACCTCCCCTCTTATCTTTCATACTATTTTTCTATCTCTGGTCCTCTGTTCATCCTTCAAATTTTATAATGCATGGATCTACAGTTGAGAGTTGTTGAGAAATACTGTATATCTAGGTGTTCTAGATAGGTCCAGAGGGCTTAAATACAATAGAGATTGGATTGAGGGTTGTTTTTTTTTTTGGTCATAAAACATGGACTGGTGGTGGTATTAAATTTGTCTGTAAGTGCATAAAAAGAGAGAGAGAGTGATAATACCAATCTAAAATTGTGAACATCTATTGTCTGGCCAGCTAAAGAGCTCTATGTTGCTAATATCTTAAAAATTGTAATCCTGTGCAGTGTTAATCTTGCTCCCTTTTTCAAATGGGCAGAATAAGGAACTCGAGAAAAATGGCAAATCAAGGAATAGCATCTCCCACCCAATATAAACAGGCAATGGAGCAATCAATGGCAAAACTAGAGGAGAGTCCTCTAGATGCTATACAAATGCAACTGATAAACATGATTAATGAAAAGTTTGAAAAAGAGATATGTGAGGAAGCCATATCTAAATGAGATGAAACCATAAAGAAGGTGAGATGTGAATGAGAGGAAGCCATAAAGGAGGCCATAATAAAGGATTTGCAAAAAGCTGACCGAACTCCAACAAATGTCCAATGAGAGTAAAGCTGCTGAGCAAACTACTCAAATGGAAATCAAGGAGTTAAAGAAGTCCATCCACAATCTACAACAAAAGATGCAAGGCATCAAAAGTGAGCAATTGGAAGAGAGGGAGTTGAAGAATAAAGTAGAAAGTATAGACAGCAGGTTCGATAATGCAGAAGAGTGAATCTCCAGTGTTGAAGATAATCTAGTTGTTATAGAGAAAACAGAAAATGAGTCAAATCAAATCTAGGAAATATGAGAGAATGCTTTAGGAAGTCCAAGATACAATTAAGAAACCTAATTGGTATTGGAGAAGGACTGGAGAAAAAGTAAATGATATTAGAAATATATTTCAGGAATTAATAACAACAGATGCTGGAGGGGATGTGGCCAGGAGGGATCACTACTACACTGTTGGTGGGAGTACAAACTCGTTCAACCACTATGGAAAGCAGTATGGCAGTGCCTAAACATAGAACTCCCCTATAACCCAGCAATTCCACTACTTGGCATTTACCCAATCATCCAGAAACAAGGACAAACTAAATCCACCAGCACAACAATGTTCATTGCAACACTATTTACCATAGCAAGGATATGGAACCAATCTAGATGTCCCTCAGTTGATGAGTGGATCAACAAGATGTGGTATTTATACACAATGGAATTCTATGCTGCTGTCAGAAAGAACGACATCGCCCCATTCGTTAGGAAATGGAAAGACTTAGAAAAGATCATATTAAGTGAAGTAAGCCAGACTCAAAGGAACATAGGCTCAATGGTTTCCCTCATTTTTCATAATCAGTAGAAACTTTGGGCTCTCCTAGCAGAGATTTGCTATAGAGCAAAACCTTGATACAAAAGGCCATATAGCAGGACGCTGAATGAAAGGATCTGTAGGATATAGAAACATAAGCCATATAATGAATGATTGTTGTTCTTAAGGTACTATGTTATCTCTCATCTCTTTTGCTGTCCCTTGGTTATCTCATATTGTTACAGTATCTCACTTTGTTACCTGATATATTGAATATATTTGTTTTTGGTTAATTTGAAATTGGTTAGGGAATGGGGGAAAACAAGATGAGGGGTGGGGGTGGGGGGGAGGGAAATGGGGACCAAGACATGTGAAAGGGTATCAATATGTGGGAATTAATGCACTATCTATCTGGCAAATATCATGTAACCCTTCTATTAATTACAATAAAAATATATGAAAAAAAGAGAAATATACTTCAGGGAATCATCTCAGAGGACTTCCCAAATATCCAGAAGGGCAGGCCCATCCAGATATAAGAAACTTTTAGAACCCCAAACAGACCTGACTAGAAAAGGACTGCCACATTATAATCTATTCAAGATCAATAGAGACCAAAAGAGTCATGGAGATGAGAACAATCACCTTAAAGAAAACCAGTCAGAATAACCATAGATTTCTTAGACTATGCAAGCAAGAGGAAATTGGAAGAATGTATGTCATGCCCTTAGGACAAATAACTACCAACCAGGAATACTGTACCCAGCTAAGCTCTCACTCAAAACTGAGGGAACAAAACTGAGGGAAGCTAAAAGTTGCAACATTACATAGCAACCAAACTAGCATTACAGAAAATTCTCAAAGATGTTCTACACATTGAAAACCAACATAAACGTGATGCTGACAAACAAATGGCACCCAAAAATCATATCAGCTAAGTACCGCAAGAACTGTCAAGCCACAGGCCCTAATGAAAGCTTTTAAAAATGGCAGGAATTAGTAAATATTTTTCAGTCCTAACTCTCAATATCAATAGACTTTACCCTCCAATTAAATGACATAGACCATCTAGTTTGATCAAAAAGCAAGATACATCGTTCTGCTGTCTTCAAGAGACACATCTTGCCCCCCAAAACAAACATATTTTGAAAGTGAGAGGTTGCAATAAATTTTGTTAAGCTAATGGCCACCTTAAACAGGCTGGAG
This sequence comes from Megascapheus bottae, assembly GCF_031878675.1. NCBI lineage: Eukaryota > Metazoa > Chordata > Mammalia > Rodentia > Geomyidae > Megascapheus > Megascapheus bottae. The sequence continues at coordinate 26,156,891 of NC_143519.1, forward strand.
TTGCCATCCTCATATCAGATAAAATAGACTTCAAACTAAAATTGGTGAGAAAAGAAAAAGAAGGTTATTACATACTAATATAGGGATCTCTCGTCCAGGAGGACATAACCATCCAAAATATCTACACACCTAATCCTGGAGCACTGAACTTCATCAAGCAAACTTTACTTTCACCAAAACACATAGATTGAAACCCAGTGAATGTTGGTGACTTTAACACACCACTCTCACCTATGGACAGATCAACCAGGTAAAAACTCAACAGAGAAACCTCAGAATTGAACAACTGTATAGACCAACTAGGTCTAATAGTCATCTGCAGATTATTCCACAGAGCAATGTTACAATATACGTTTTTTTTAGCAGCACATGGAACATTTTCCAAAATACAGCACATTTTAGGGCATAAAAAGACTGTGCTGAGGCCGGGAGTTTGGCCTAGTGGTTAAGGTGCTTGCCTAGCATGCACAAAGACCCAGGTTCGATTCCTTGGTACCACATACATACAAAAAAGCTAGAAGTGGTGCTGAGGCTCAAGTGGTAGAGCTCTAGCCTTGAGAAAGTCCAAGGACAGTGCTCAGGCCCTGAGCTGAAGCCCAGGACTGGCAAAAAACAAAAAAAACACAACAAAAAAAAGACTGTGCTGATTCAGAAACACTGAAATTATTCCCTGCATTTTCTCAGACCACAAGGGCATCTAATTGGTACTGAACACCCATCTCTACCAACGGAAACCCAGTAACTCATGGAGATTGAACAACACATTGTTGAATCACCAATGGGTCATCAAGGACATCAGAACAGAAATTCAACAGTTTATGAAATTTAACAAAAAAAAAGCATAGAAAATTCCAGTTTCTTTGGGACACAGCAAAAGGCACTACTCACAGGAAGTTGTACAGCACTGAGTGCCTATATTAACAAATTGGAAAAATTGCAAACCAACAATTTAATGTCCCACCTTAAGCTCTTGGAAAAAGGGCAACAAAACAACCCTAATCCCAGCAGAAGGAAGAAAATTATTAAAATCAAAGCAGAATTAAATGAATTGGAGTACAAAAAAACCTATAGAAAGAATCAACAAAACAAGGAGTTGGTTCTTTGAAAAAAGTAACAAAATTGGTAGACCCTTAGCAAAACTTACAAAAAAAGAAGGGAGCACACCCAAATAAATAAAATCACAGATGAGAATTGTAATATCAGGACATAAATTTTCAAGATACAGAGCATCATGAGGGAATACTTTTCAAAACTTTATGCCAACAAATTTGAGAATCTAGAAGAAATGGATGAATTTCTAGCCAATATTAACTTACCCACACTGAACCAACTAAATAGATCTATTTCAAGCACTGAAACAGAAATGGCAATAAGAGACCTTCCACCTAAGAAAAGCCCAGGGCCAGATGGATTCACAGCTGAATTCTAGAAGGTCTTCAAAGCAGAGCTCACACCAATACTCTTCAAGCTCTTCAATGAAATTGAAAACAAAGGCTCTTTGCCAAACTCATTCTATGAAGCCAGTATAACACTCATCCCCAAACCAGACAGGGATTCATCAAAGAAAGAGAACCATAGACCCATTTCTTTGATGAATATTGATGCAAAACTTCTCAATAAAATACTGGCCAACTGTCATCAGCAATTCATAGAAAAAATTATATACTATGATTAAACAGGATTCGTCCCAGGGATGCACAACTGGTTCAAGATATGCAAATCAATTAATATACTTCAACTCATCAACAGGAGCAAGGACAAGAATCACGTGATTGTCTCAGTAGATGCAGAAAGGCATTTGACAAGATCCAACACCCCTTTATGCTAAAAGCTCTGGAGAAACTGGGAATCAATGGAACATTCCTCAGTATAATAAAGGCTGTGTATGAGAAACCCGTAGCTAGCATTATACTTAATGGTGAAAAACTAAAGCCATTTCCTCTGAAATCAGGAATGAGACAAAGTTGCCCACTCTCTCAAATCCTCTTTAACATAGTATTAGAATTCCTAGCCAGAGCAATAAGGCAAGAAGCAAGCATAAAGGGGATCCAAATAGGAAAATAGAAGAGAAACTTTCCCCCTTTGCAGATGACATGATTCTGTATTTAAAGAACCCTATAGGCTCCACTGCCAAATTGTGTGAGGTGATTCAAAACTTTGTCATTATACAGGGTATAAAATTAACCCTCAAAAATCAATGGCTTTCCTGTATGCCAACAGGAAGAGGAGTGAGGCAGAAATCAGGAAATCAACTCCTTTTGCAATAGCTTCAAAGAAAATAAAGTACCTAGGCATTAACTTAACTAAGAATGTAAAGGACCTTTTTGATGAAAACTTTAAAACCCTGAAAAAGAAAATTAAAGCAGAACTGAGGAAATGGAAAAACCTCCCATGCTTCTGGATTGGAAGAATCAATATTGTGAAAATGACAATCTTGCCAAGGGCTCTCTACAAATTCAACACAATACCCATCAATATCCCAATGTCATTCTTTAAAGAAATAGAAGAGGCAATCCAAAATTTCATATGGAATAATAAAAGACCCCGTATAGCAAAAATACTTCTTAGCAGAAAGAACAGCGCAGGAGGAATTTCAATACCAAACTTTAGACTCTATTACAGAGCTATAATTATCAAAACAGCTTGATACTGGCACAAGTACAAGCCCGAAGACCAACGGAATAGAATTGAGAACCCAGATATTAACCCACAGACCTATGGCCACAAAATCTTTGATAAGAGACCAAAAAAAATAAGATGGAAGAACGACAGACTCTTCAACAAGTGGTGCTGGCAGAACTGGTTAAGCACCTGCAGAAAACTAAAGTTGGATTCTTCTTTGTCACCCTCCACCAGGATTAACACCAAATGGATCAAAAACCTCAAGGTAAAAGCAGATACACTGAATACTTTATAAGAAGGAATAGGAGATACACTAGGTCTCCTTGGCACAAATCGTAATTTTCTTAATAATGACCAAGAAGCACAACAAATCGGAGAAAGTCTGGCTAAGTGGGAGTGCATTAAACTGCAGAGCTTCTGTATGGCAAAGGATGGAGCTAGCAAACTAACTAGAAAGCCTACAGAGTGGGAGAAGATCTTGACTCATCATACAACGAACAAGGGCTTCATATCTAAAATATATCAACAGCTCAAAAAATTGAATCACTCTGAAACTAATCTTCAAAGAAACAACCATCCCATTAAAAGATGGGCCAAAGATTTAAAGGGACACTCCTCTGAAGAAGAAATAAGAATGGTCTATAGACACATGAAGAAATGTTCAACATCACTGGCCATAAAAGAAATGCAAATCAAAACAACTCTAAAATTCCAGCTCATTCCAGTGAGAATGGCCATGATCAGGAAATCTAATAACAACAGATGCTGGCTGGGATGTGGCCAGGAGCGATCACTACTACACTATTGGTGGGAGTGCAAACTCGTTCAACCACTGTGGAAAGCAGTATGGCAGTTCCTCAAAAGACTAAACATAGAGCTCCCCTATGACCCAGCAATTCTACTACTTGGCATTTACCCAATTGTCCAGAAACAAGGACAAACTAAATCCACTAGCACAACAATGTTCATTGCAGCACTATTTACCATAGCAAAGATATGGAACCAACCCAGATGTCCCTCAGTTGATGAGTGGATCAACAAGATGTGGTATTTGTACACAATGGAATTCTATGCTGCTGTCAGAAAGAATGACATCGCCTCATTTGTAAGGAAATGGAAAGACTTAGAAAAAAATCATATTATGTGAAGTAAGCCAGACTCAAAGAAACATAGGCTCAATGGTTTTCCTCATTTGTCATAATCAGTAGAAACCTTGAGCTGTCCTAACAGAGATTTACAATAGAACCAAAGCTAGATACATAAGACTATATAGTATTACACTAAATGAAAGGACCTCCAGGATAAGGAAACAAAACCCATATAATGATTGTTGTCCTTAATATACTGTGTTTTCTCTTTTGCTGTCCCTTGGCTATCTCATATTGTTATAGTATTTCACCTTGTTGTCTGATATATTGTATATATGCGTATTTGGTTATTTGAAATCAGATAGGGAAGGGGGGAAAACAAGATGATGGGCAGGGATGGTGGGAGGGAAATGGGGACCAAGACATGAGAAAGGGTATCAATTTATGTGAAGTAATGCACCTTCTATCTGGTGAATATAATGTAACCCTTCTGTTAATTACAATAAAAATATATCCAAAAAATTAAATGAAGCTGTACTTCCCTTAAAAAAAGATGCATATTTCCTAAACTTTGATTTGTTTTGAGATTGTGTTTGTGTGTGTGTGTGTGTGTGTGTGTGTGTGTGTGAGAGAGAGAGAGAGAGAGAGAGAGAGAGAGAGAGAGAGAGAGAGAGAGAGAGTACTTGCATGCATGCTTGTTTTTGTCCTTGAACTCAGGGCCTGGTCTCTCTGTGACCTGAAAGCTAAGCAGGTTCCCACTTAAGTTACAGATCCATTTTCATCTTTGGGGGGTTAATTGTATATAAGAATCTTATGAACTCCCTGTATAGGGCTAGCTTGAAACAGTTTTCCTCAGTTTCCAACTTCCTGAGTAGCTAGGATTATAGATGTGAGCCACTGGCCAAGGCTTGAGGTCTTCTTAATTATTTAATATTTCCATGAGTTTGTGTCTCATGAAACATGGTCATTTATTCATGTCCTCTACATTCTGACAGTATCTGGTATGTGACAATCACCATTTTAGCATTGAGAACAGGACAGTAATCTCAGAGACATTGAAGTTTGTCATCGGGAGAAATAGTCCCACTGACACACAGATTCAAAAAGTTCCACTTTGCAGTTGTTTTCCTGAACTTCTGCAACCTACAAGCATCTTATGAACCCTTCTGCGAGCTTTCCTCAGCCACTAGCTGGGTTACCTTTCTGTATTGGATATACATGTTTTAAAAGATCCCTTTTATTTTTTTCATATATTTTTATTGTAATTAATAGAAGGGTTACATTTTATTTGCCAGATAGAAGGGGCATTAATTCACATACATTGATACCCTTTCTTAAGTCTTGGTCTCCATTTCCCTTCCCCCACCCCCACTCTTCATCTTGTTTTCCCTGCTTCAGATTTTGCTCCCCAATTATCCTTTGTAGTTTTTCCTCACTGCAAAACTTGTGGAGTGCAGGCTGGACAGATGCGCTTTCCTTCTACCTATCAAGTTGAACTTTATTTCTCTAAAAAAGAAAACAAGGAACTCACTTTTTTGTTGTTGTTGTCATGGGGCTTGAACTTAGCCTGGGCACTGTCCCTCAGCTCTTCATCAGAAGGCTACCATCCTACCCTTGAGCCAAGCTCCATTTCCCATTTTTTAGAGTTTAATTGGAGATAAGAGTCTCAGGTCATTTTGTGCCCAGGCTGGCTTTGAACCTTGATCCTCAGAGCTCAGTCTCCTGTATAGCTGGAATTACAGGTGTGAGCCACCACAGAACTCACATTTTTATAAAACATTTTTTTCCTATTTAATCAACAAGGAAAAGTGGCTTCTGATAAATGAAAATATACCCAAAGTTGTTATAAAATGGGCAAGATAAGAATAGGATTCTTTTTCAGATTGTCCTTCACCAATGATCATGACATTTCTGCTGTACCACATCAACCAGGTATCAACAGTGGAGAATTCACTTGTGTCCTCCTCAGTATTTTTGGAGTTGCCAACTTGTGTTGTTGAAAGTCATGGGTGTCTTAGAATTCTTTTTTGTGGGGATCAAATGCTTTAGCAGATGTTCACAACTCTTAGGGAAAAAAGATTGGACAGAAAAGTGAATTTAAGTAGTGATGGTAAAAATTGAACAGGTGCTTCTAAAAAAGAAAGAAGACAAAGAGAAAAGATGGCATCTCTCTCTTAAAAATGAAACAAAACACAAGTCTCAAAAATCTACTTAGGCCCAAGGAGAGTGATTAGCTTAGCCTACATTCATTTAACTGATTATAGAAAAATACAACTCTGTTTTCACAGCATAAAGAAGAAGATTGAGAAAATTTGGCATGAAACCCATTGCTAAAATTTCAGCAAAAATATGCAGCATTTGCTGTACTACCTTTAATTAATTAATATTATTTTTTACACTTGGAAGGTGAACATTTTTAATGAAAAGTCAATGGAAGAGAGAACGTTTGGCATCATTACAAGGTTTGAAGAAGCAAGTTCCTATTCTTTCTGCCAAAAAGTATTTAGGACTGATTCCAGCTCCTTCTTTCAGCCAAACACCTATATTTTTAATGTTTCAATATTTTCAGTGTTTCACAGTGAGTATGAAATTACTACCTTGATAACCTGTTACATTTCACTGAAATATTTTTATATTCCTCATGGATAACAATGTAATTTTTTTCTGCCAGTCCTAGGAGCTGGTTACTATCTGTGAGTTTCTTTTGCTCAAAGGTAACACTCTACCACTTGAGCCACAGCGACACTTCATTTCTGGTCTTTTTTGTTTATGTGGTACTAAGGAATTGAACATAGGGTTTCATGCATACTAGGCAAGCACTCTAACATTAAGCCACATTCACAGCCCAATGTAATTTTAAAATGTTCTGTTTAATTAAAAAAATGTTCTATCTTCTCTTTTACTTGAGAGAGAAAAAAGGATGTTTACCACATATAAAAATACTATAGTAGTTCAAGCTCCACAACTGACAAAAAATGCTATAGAAAGCTCTTTAGTTCAGGAGTGAATGAAAAAACACTGAAAGTAATATTAAGAACAAAAAAGAAAAAAATGTCTTTTGAATTTCAGATGATTCCTCATTTACTAATCTGGATAGGGAATTGCAACTCACATATCCATGGGTGTTTATCAATTTAGTACTCTAAGAATAAAAACATACAAGAATATTCCAGCTTCCTTCTACCACAATTTATCCCATGTTTAGCTAAGATCAAAGGATGGAGTTAGTCGAATTCATAAAGCACATAACTGACTGTAAAAGCAAACCATAACTTTATAGTGTCATTTTAAATCCCAAACCATTTTCTTGTTCTTTTTTTTTGTGTGGGTTTTGAGGCTTGAAGTCTGGGCCTGGGTACTGCCCTGAGCTCTTCATCTCAAGGCTACCACCCTACCCCTTAAATCACAGCCCCATTCTCTTTTTCTAGTGGTCAAATGAAATAAAAGTCTCACGGTCTTTAGTGAGCTGGCTGGCTTTGAACCTCGATCCTCAGATCTCAGACTCCCGAGTACCTAGGATTACAGGTGTGAGCCACTGCACCTGGCTTCTTGATCTTTAGCTTTCAAGTAGAGAAACTGATTTTTGACCCCCTCTCTGCCTGTCTCCCTTTCTCCACCTTCTTCTCTCTCCCTTTCTCCCCTGCCCCCCCCCCCTCTCTCTGACTATCATCTGTACCAAATTCATGTCTTCTTTGGACAATTGCAGTCTTTGATTCAAATACATAGTCACAGCAGTCTTTTACATGTAGATGGCAATTATGTACGAAGAAATGACATATATCAGAGTTTTGGCTGTGGGTATTTCTATTTCCATTTATAAAATTCAAGGTCTTTCCAATCCCCTTGAATTTGTATTTCTAGTTTTTTCTGCATATCACTGTGTTTAGATTTGTAGTTTATTGGTAAAAGAAGTTATACTTATTTAGGTTTTATCTTCAAGACATTTAGATTAGAACTGCACTGAAAGTCAAAAAGGGCTCAGATGCAATGAACAAATAATTTATGGAGAGCAAGTCATAGAGCCAGGAGTTTGAGTAAAAATCTACCCCATATGTGTATGTGTATACCCTCAAGACATACTGCTTCTTCATTTTACTTATTGCTTGAAATATATAAGCAACACCTACTATATTTTGTATGTTATCATCATATATATATATTGCCAAGGCTGTATATTTTTCAGACCATTATTTTCATCACTTAGAAGTTTACAAAATCGGTTCCTTCAAACTAATAAACAGCAACTTTAGACAAAGAAGTACCCTTATACTGAAGGTATAACTTCAAAAAGAATTTCTTAGAAAGAACTTCATATTATTAGATGTGCAAGAACACATTGCCTGCTGGTTCTTCACCCACTCCTTCTGCCCTGCCTCTTTAAAACCACCTATTGGTGCATTTTGCATTTCTGCACCCCTACATTCAATTTGTTGGATGTCACTGAGGGCATATAAAATGCAGAGGACATCAGTTAATAAATCTGCGCAGATATCCCGTCATCCCATGCAGGCATCTGTGTCTCGCCATGTTGACCTAATTTGCCATGACAGAAACATGGCCCTGGTTTCAGAACATCCCAACTGTAGCAATCACTAAATGTTAGTGGGGATTTGTGCCCCCTTAGCAAATTGAACCAGACCATTGCAGATGGGTATCTATGAACAGCGGGGTGGAGTTGAAAAGTAGATTTTTTTTTTTTACTATCAACATACAATAACCAGTAGTTTATTTTTTTAAAACACAAAAATGAAACCAAAAAAGAAATTTGAAGGGAGGGATACAGGACAGGGAGAGGAAGGGGTAGATAGGAATACAGAATAATGTAACCAATAAAAATGAATGAGTTTTATCACAAACATCACAAAAGAACTAATGAAAGATGCTAAAAAAAACACACACAATGGTGTTTACCACAACTTGAAATGAGCATGGGATAGAATCAGGGGCAGAGGGAGATAATAATTAACAGATCAATATAGGTGGTACTGTTTTTCACTTTCTATAGCACGAGTAGGATAACTTCAAAATGCACAAAAACTAAATTGCTAATGACTTCCTGGGGAAAGAAGGGGACAGAAGTTCTGAGCAGGTGAGCTGCAGTCCATGTGGGCATGAGAAAAAGTCTTCTATAAGATGAGAGTTCTGGGCTTGGAGTATAGTTTAATGGTAAGAATGCTTGGCTAGCATGCATGAAACCCTGGGTTCCATTCCTCGGAACCACATATTGAGGAAAAGCTGGAAGTGGCACTGTGGCTCAAGTGGCAGAGCCTTGCGTAAAATGTTTCCAAGATAGGCCTGGCCAAAAAAAAAAAAAAAGAAAGAAAGAGTTGAAAAGTAGATCTTTATGCCACCAATACACCAAAGCAGATTTGAAAGTGTTTTATTCAGACTGCCTGAAGATTTTGGTTAAGGTAGATTCAAGGAGAAAAATAATTAAAAACATATTTTCTTAACCCTTTCTATCTATGTGGCCTGAGATGGTGGTGATGATCCCAATAATAACATCTGAAAGAAACAGTAGTAATAATAGTACTAATAACATCTGTGTTAAGAGGTTTGTCAGGCATGTAGATAACACTGACTTCTAAGAAAGCATCAGAGCAGTGTCATCATTCAAAAACAATCATTTTAATTACTATAGATTTTTCTTTAATGCTTTGGAAATAAATGTTATTAAATGTTCATAAGACTAATGTTTCCAAGTTTTTCTGGCTGCTCTGAAATTAGAATATGAATTTAGAATACATATGTATTTGTATGACAACTTGTGGTACGCCTGTGCTTGAACGCAGGTGTGTGTATGTGTGTGTGTGTGTGTGTGTGTGTGTGTGTGTGTGTGTAGTCTATATGATGTGCCACTCCACTGGGAAAGTGTCATTTTATGAAGATTAAGAAGTAACTTTTATTTCTTCATTTGGATATAAGTAAAAGTAGCATATACTTGAATAATTTGTGCTACACTTTTTAAAGTTACCTTTTGTACTGTCCATTGGATAAACAGTAAAATTAGAATTGAATAAGAAATATTCAATTAGTTATTTTGGCAGTACAAGGCTATGAATAAAACCCATTTGGTGAATATTGCTTCCCCCCACTCATAATACAAGAACAAAGAAAGGCACCTTTTAAATGCACTGAGCCACAGAATCCCAGCTCCCATGCTTTTACATTTCTCCTGGGTGCCAGGAATTTTACTCTTCTTTAACACAGTGAATTTTCTCATCAAGAGTCCCCTCCAGAGCCATTTTCAGAATTTCTGGTAGAAGTGGAACCCTTGAACAGCCACATTTGTGTTGGGGACAGAGGTATGGGAAAGAATGTCACAACTCTGTCACCCTTCATCTTGGGTGACAAGGCCTCCTGGGCCCCAAAGCTGACAGAGGGACTACCCTCTCCTCACAGCATCCATTGTCTCTTAGTTCTCTGAATTGCTCAAACTCCCTCAGGATTGAGGATGATATAGTCATTCACACTGTTTGCTCTAGAACTATCCTTTTCCTGTGATTTTCCTACAGCTTTGCAAATGGTACATCCAAAATTCCTCTCAATCCTTAGTGAACTGTCTTCTTCCTTCCTTCCTTCCTTCTTCCCTCCCTCCCGCCCTCTCTCTTCCCCTCGCTTGCTTGCTTTTTACTTTGTGCCAGTCCTGGTGCTTGAATTCAAGGCCTAGGCACTGTCCTTGAGCTTTGTCCATTGATCCACAGTACCACTTCCAGTTTTTTTCTGTGTATGTAATACAGAAGAATTGAACTCTGGGCTTTGTGCATGCTGGGCAAAGCATTTTACCACTAGGCCATGCTCCTAGCCTATCTGTCTCTTCTTTCTGTGACTGGTATGTGTGGGCATCTTCATCTTATCCAGTTTTTTAATGGTGATAAGGCCTCTCCTTATTTTTTAATAATGTCTTTAGAACCCAGAATCTGAAATGTTTCCTCTGTTAAAGATGCTATTTGTTTCTCAAATCTGGAGTCAGTGTCATAAAACCAAAAAAGGAGAAATCCTTGGATCCAATGAGCAATATTTGCTCATTTTCTCCTGTAAATTTCTTACTCTTTCTTATCCTTCCTTCCTTCCTTCCTTCCTTCCTTCCTTCCTTCCTTCCTTCCTTCCTTCCTTCCTTCCTTCGTTCTTCTTTCCCTCCTTTCTCTCTCTCCTCTCATTTTCTCCTCTACTGCCTTCCCAATCATTATTTTGAATCTGGTGAATTATATCCTAACACACTTGTGAGATTGTAGTAAATGAGTGAGATCATTAATGGCATGGAATAGTGGAAAATTTTGGGACCAATGTAGAGCTTGCAAGACAATCTTCTTTTATCTTGCATGCTGGTTATTCAGCAGCAACAATATTTCAAAGGTCAGGCTCAACCTAATGTATAAAGCTGATTAAAATAGATCTTGAGTTAAATGTGGATAAATCTAGATATAGAAGAGCTACAGATAAGAGTAGGGTTCCCCCCTCCCCCCAGGAACATCTCAAGTTTACGGTCAGTTAAAGATAGGAAATCTGCCCAGGAGAATTTAGTCAGAATTCTTTCACAGAAGAGAAAGCATCAAATCAAGTTCATCATCCCTTAAATAAAGAGCAAGCATTAGATCTTGGGCTAATATTATAATTGAGACTGTGTAAAAGCTATCTTGAATATTACATGAAGATGGCTGTCAAGATAACTACGTATTCAATAGCACATCAAGGATTTTCTTATTGACAGGCTTAAACACTGGGACCAAAGCAGCTGCTGGTGTGATAATGCTGCCATGCATGTGCTTAGAATGATGCTGCCAAATGAATTCTACTTTGCATCTCATAGCATAAAGGGACTTTTCTTTCTCCTAGGGAGTACATAAAAGAAATGGTCAAAATATGGAAACCTTTTAACACTCTCTCTTATGGAAACACTGGATATTTAAAATACAGATCCTATCTATAAGACTAGTTCCTTGCAAATAAGATAGTCAGTCACCAAATTCCTTAAGGTTTTTTTTTTTCATTTGGTGCCTGTGAACATTTATTTATTTATTGTTTATTCATTTATTATAACTTTTTTGTGTACCAGTCCTGGTACACAAACCAGTTATGGTTTTTCTTGCTGTAGTTATTAAGTTCACATTAAGCTTTGAGCTTCATAGCCTGTCTCCAATATCAATCTGAAGCATTTTCTTTCATGAAATGTTGATCTGAACCTATTGAATTTGAGAGAAGACTTCCAGTCACTTAGTGCAGGTCTTACATTCCCTCAGACTCCCCTCATTTTTCAGTTATTAACATCTCATGTTCTTTTTTTTTTTTTTTTTTTGCCAGTCCTGGACTTGAGCTCAGGGCCTGAGCACTGTCCTTGGACTTTCTCAAGGCTAAAGCTCTACCACTTGAGCCTCAGCACCACTTCCGGATTTTTTTCTATATGTGGTACCGAGAAATCGAACCCGGGTCTTCATGCATGCTAGGCAAGCACTTTAACCACTAGGCCAAACTCCCGGCTCATCATGTTGTTTAATTTGAAAACAAATAATTTTTGGAGGTTTTGCTAGATCACTTACTTCCTATGTAATTATTCTTTTGCTTTTTAAAATGTTTTTGTTGCTGATTCTGAAATTTGCATTTAAGGCCTGAACACTATTTCTGAGCTTTTGTACTCAAGGCTAGCATTCTACCACTTGAGCCAGAGCTCTACTTTTGCTTTTGTTGTGTAGTTTCTTTTGGAAATAAGAGTCTCATGGGCTTTCCTTCCCTGGGCTGGCTTTGAACTTCAGTTCTCAGTTTTCAGTTTCCTGGGTAGTTAGGATTACAGGTACAAACCACTGGCACGTGGCTTTCTTTTGCATTTTTAAACACATAATATATCATACATATCTTGATGTTATTATTTCCTTCTATCTTATAATATAGGAATATAAATAGAGGTTTTCCAAAGTTGCTTCTTACTTTAAAATAAAATCTAGTATAAGTAGTTATTTGTGCTAATGAAGACTTTGGAATAGCAAAGTAGATTTATTAGAATACTTTTTAATCAGAATACTCTTAGACAATATAAAATGCAATATTCTATACAAGCTCCATACAAATCTTATGTGCTTAGAGTGCTACAAATAAAAACAAAAGAGATCATCGCCCCAAATGAACTTAAAAAGCCAAAGCACTTTGGAACATACTTTGAAACACAATTCCTTTGCTACTTGAAAAATTTCCAAGAGTCTTTATACATATGTTAGGGACATTTAAACCTATTTCAAAAGGTTGGGGACACTGGAACATTGTTAATGGTAATAGAAATGATAACGTTCTATCAAGAGAAAATGTCCTTGTTTCAGACCAGCGTTTGGTGCTGAGTTTCATGCACAGCATGCAAATGGGTGTCAAGTTCATAAATCCAATCACAAGTGATGGCTTTATGACCAACCTGTATTTCTTCCAAACAAAGTGGTGGTAATATTTTTAAAAATCTGCAAGCCCTTTGAGAGTCTTCAAAAAGAATTTCATCATCTTTTCTCATTGAAGTGAGGATATTTATAACGGAGGGGATGCTGTATTGCCAGTATGGAGAAGAATTGCATTCCTCATCTAAAATATAGCCACCAATAGAGTGTATGTTTTGCATTTAGCATTCAGAATATATGAGGAACAGGATCTAAGTAGATGCAGTAGGATCTAGAAATTAGCCTAAGTCAGCTTTGGAGACCATATTTAGGGAAGAATGTAAATTATACCTTTGGAAGGATGGTAGTATTCAGGAAACTGTAAAATGTATCACGGGCCAGAAACTCATCTGTAGCCCACCGATGTTGATTCTCAAGATTTATCAGACTTCTGTTTCATAAAGGCATGCTTTTCAGAATTGAAAGCTGTTATGTTTTGTAAAATGTTGAATCTCAAGTGATGTGGATTTCCCAGAGGTTTACACATTTATGGTTTCAGAAAGGCTAAAATCTACAGACCAAATGTTGTTTTTCCTCCCAAGAGACTTGCATTCACCTCTTCACTTTCTTGTAGACGATAAGTAAGTTCTTCTTAGTTTTATGGAAAGATGTATATGCTCAGCACAACTTCTAGGAACATCGGAACCATCATTTGGAAGAGCTTGTCAAAATTTCAGCACCTCTGTAAAGACAACTAGGAAACATGTGCATTGATTTATTGACCAGTGTCAGCCTGGACTCCACGAGTGTCCTCTGATTTGCATGGACTCCATTGTAGATGCTACTGGACCAGGAGGTGTTATGCCTTCTACGACTGCTGCACAATAATGAAGATGATGGGAGAGTAAATCCTACCTGTGGCTCCACATTCACTTCAAGTTGAACTTCTGTGCTTTGCATCTTTAACTCTGAAAGTGGTACACAGGTGACATGTTTGCATGCGCAGCAGGTGGCGAAGATCTTAGTCCACCTGCCTTTGGTTAGGATTGATTCTGTTCTGTACCTGACTACCATGTTGACATTCATTCATTCACTCATTCATTCAAAAGGTGCTTTCTGAGAGGCTATGTTGGATGAGATGCTGGTGCCTGCCCAGGTCTCAGTGCTGAGGTCTCTTTCCCACCCTACTCTTCCCTTTCCATTCTGGAAGGGGCATATCATCCACAATTGGCATAGCAGACAATAATGCCATTTGGTTGTAACTAAGAAGGAATATGCTTATTCTTGATGCAAAAATTATGTTGCTGAATTAATATATATTGCAAGGAGAAAGAAAACAAAATATAAAAACTTTGTGGAGCATTTCATGGTTTGTTTGCTTTGCTTTGCTAAAACCTACTGTGTTGCTTCTTTCAGGATGAAAGGGACAAGGCTATTCAGAGCCCAGGTGAATGGTCATTAGTGATAATTTATCAGGCTCTTTTTTTCTAACTGTAAGGGTAGATTTTTCCAGTAGTCTCTAATATGAAGCTCAATTCAGACTTTCTGTTGTTCTATGTGGGTGTCACAGATCTTCAGGAACAAAACTGGGTTGTATTCTGTACCTGTACTCCTCTCCTCTCCTCTGCAGTGTTTGGTGCAAATGTTTTTCATTTAACATCCAAAATATATGAGGAACAGGCTCTAAGTGATTGAATGAAGGGCATTACACCTTCTAGGTGAGCTATTTTCCTTGCTTCCTTATTTCCTTCCTTCCTTCCTTTCTTTCATTCATTCTTTCTTCCAGTATAAGTTTGCTAAAGGAAGCCTAGTAATTTGGTAATATGATTATAAAATGCTTTTTTAAGATGTGATGTGACAACAAAGATTATATGATTTGAAAATCCTTCTCTCTACAATGAAAAGCTAATATCTTTGACTATTATACAACATTAAATCTATATTACATACTTAAGATATAAGTGGTGAATATATCCATTTTGGGAAACGGAGCAGGGATTTTAAAAAATCTTTCATAATGATAAGTTGTCACAATGTGAAAGCTATGCAGGTTTTATGTGAATGTAGTAGAACTTAATTCAACTCTACTTCCTTTAAAACAACAAAACTAGGAAACTTAGTCAATATACACGAAGTTTTCTTTAATGGAAAATACTCATGTAGAGACACATATACAATTTTTTATTGAACCCTCAGGGAAAACAGACACAAGATTGGCTCTGAAACATTGTCATTGGTTTTCTTGATGCATCATAATTATGGAGAGAGGTTTCTGTTATGATATTTCCATACATGTATATAACAAACTTTAATAAAATGTACCCTGTGTATTACTCTGTCTCACCACTCCTCTTACCTTTAAACAATTTTAACAGGATGCACTATTCTATTTTCATACTGTTTCATACTGTTTTTGTATAATGCACATGAAGGATCTTTCCTCTTTTCAAGGCTCAAGTCATATGGTGAATACATAGTGCAACCTTTTGATTTAGGTTTTGCTGATTTGTTACTGTGAATTACAGGTTGAAGTAAAGCTACTAGAGGAACTTTAGAATGAAGAAGTCTTTTTGCACTTTCTGGGAGTCTATTAAAACTTCTCCAGAGTTACTAAAGAGATTCTTGATGTCAGAGAGGACATAGACTCTTAGAGCGAAGTAGTTGAGAGCAAAGATTCAAAACTTTTGGATCTAGCCACAGCCTCAATTAGACTCCATAAGCTGTAGCTTAAGCAGCTGTCTTGTAGGTCATTTTCTACTGCTGACAGTACATAGGAGTCTGATGGAATAGTGAAGATTCAGCAGATACTGCATTTGGGGTGTTCTAATTTACTGGAACTATATGATCTGTTCTCATCAAAAAACTTGTGGATTTGTCACCAGTCTGCTTCAGATAAGCTAATTCCTTTCAGGAAGGCAAATGGGGAAGTCATTTATGTAAGTAGAGATTCATTTTAGACTGACTTCTCTGAGAGGGAGGCCAAGTACTTGAAAGGTGCAGTTTCTATTGAATTGAACTTGCTGAATTAGATACTAGTGAAACCATGTTAACACATAGTAGGAGCTCATGCTATCCTTGTTCAAAGCTTATTCTGATGTGAAAATGCCTTTCAATTCTGCTCCCCAGGTTTTTAAAGGCTAATAACATAGTGTGACTTTGGTAAGAGGGGTTTCTTTCAATAAATACTTCACATTCTTTACAGTTTGTGAAGTTGAAGGGAGGAAGTTAAAGGAGATAAAGCCAAAGCCTCAGTTTTTTTGGTTATCAACTTACATTCATGATTTATTGGAACCTTAGCATAAAATGGTTGTTTCAAAATGTCTTGGGCTTATGGGTGCATTGATTTTTATAATCCATGCTCTGTCAGTGCCTTGCATAACAGGAAATATATTTTGTTTGTGGAACTCTATCACATTAATTCTCTTAAAATATTTTATTATCATATTCTATTTTTTACTTCCTGGATTTTTCTTCTGATTGTGTATTTTCCCACAGCTTTTTCTAGAGTTTTATTATTAATTTATCCTTTCACTTTTTTTTGTGGGTCATGGGGTTTGAACTCTGGGACTGGGAGCTGACCCTGAGCTCTTCAGCTCAAGGCTACTGCCCTACCCCTTGAGCCCCACTTCCCATTTTCCAGTGATTAATTGGAGATAAGTTTCTCACAGCTTTAGTGCCTGGGCTGGCTTTGAACTTTGATCCTCAGATTTTAACCTCCTGAGTAGCTAGGATTACAGGCATGAGCCACTGCACCCGGCTCCTTTTACTCTTTGTAATGAGACTATCTATTAATAATTATATCAGCTGTTTAATAAGAAAAAATACATGTAAAATCAAATTAAAAGAAATTACAATGAATGAATTGATAGTCTTTTTTTTTACAGAGCCTGGAGAGAGTCGAGTACTCTTATACCTATACCTAAAGTTTTCAATCCATACTTTCAAATAGAAATGGACACACACACACACACCAGGAAGTGATACCATAGACAATGAAAATGGCAGTCAATTAGAGTTGTCACTGATGGAATTGTTTTCATGATTTGCCTGTTCTTTTTTTAATGGAGAAAGAATCTTTAAAAGAAAAAGATTGGTTCTATGTAATAGTGACATCATTTCATTGGAAGCAGTTCTTGTACTCAGAGGCAAAGAAAGATTATGGATAACAAGAGAAGACCATAATTACTAAGGTGGAGATGAGACTGAAGTCTTCCGCTATTCACTTCACAAATACTCAGAAATACTTAGCTTTCTAAAATGCTAGATGCCACTTTGATATAAAGATCAATGTGGAATAATACCTTTTGTCTGTAGTAAATTTGAAAAAGATTTCCAGAATATTTTAAGGATCCCTCTGAAAATTATACATCTTAGTATTTATCAAGGACTTCAGATTTAACATTAGGCAAAATGTGAAAAAATGACAAGATCTTCACGAACTATAAAGGCATCCTTGAAGTTTTAGCATCCACATATTATATTTTTAATTCAAATAAACAAGGGAGAGGTATTTCAACAATCCTAGACTCAGGAGTCACTGTGAGGATGAATTTTAAGAAAATAAGTCCTTAAAAGACGAACCTTAAGAAAAGAAGACCTATTACCTCGTGAACAAAAGATTCTGAGTTTAAGTTCTAGTCTCGACACAAAGGGAGCCAGGGAGCATTACACAGACTCAAACTGCTACTGTGAGGACTCTTAAAAAAATCTTAGAACAACTTATTCCATGATGTGTCCTTTTAAGATGTGAGCTAGAAAGTGCTAGCCACTAATCCAAAAACTGAAAGGACTCAAAAGCAAAACACCAACATACATGTTAATCTGCTTAGATATTTATGAACTGGGAACTCCAGAAAACACTATCATTTCACAAAGTAGAGGCACATGTAGTAAGGTGGAAGAAGCATGGGACTGTGCTTTTCTTGGATGAATTGGTGGTTGCAAGCAGAGCTCTTCCCAGATGCTCATCCCAGATGAAAGATAGCTGGTCATATAGATAGACAGATGGTTGATAACTAATCGATAATCATCAGAAATAGGTTGACTATATGGTTGCTCTATGTCAAATTCACTACTTGACTTCTTTGTGCAATGAAATTTGATCTGTAAGACACTAATTGAGCTTTTGATCCTTGGGTTGGTGTGAGAAAGGTATCTTTTCTATCAGAGTGATTTGCTCCCTTTCTCTTAATCTTGAGAGAATGGATTTTCTGAAGGGTTTCTGCTTTGGCCAGGTTGCTTGTCTCTTGTTGACTACATTTTAGTTACCCAACTCCTTTTCCTAAGCACTTAATTAACACATCCCATTAGAAGCTCCTTTAATTTTAGTTGCATCTTTTTGCAGACTGTGAACCTGAGGTCACCCAATCTGAGCAGAGGGGTGTGGCCTGGTGGGTTAGGGATAAAAAGGAACATCCTCTCTGCTCTGTGTGCTGTTTTTTATTTCTCAGAAGATGAAATTTAGTGTGTAAGGATGTACCATCAGCCTAAAATTGAATGCCTCTTCCCCTCCTTTCCTTGTCTTTCTTTGGTACTGGGGATTGAATGCAGAATGCTGCACTGGCGAGGCAAGTGCTTTGCCACTGAGCTGCATCCCAGTCTACTTGTAGGATTTTTGGTTGATGGCTTACCTGCTACATAAGTAGCTACAGACCTTAGCATTGCCAAATTTCTTTCAAATTGGTATTGTCATGCCTATGCGACACTCCAACATCCTAAGCTATTTCTAACAGGAGGTATTATCTTAAAAAAAAGAAGAAGAGTATTTAATTGGTTTAAGGAGCTGAATTAATAGTTCCTGTCAGGTGTGCATTTGATTTATGAAAACATCCATATTTTTCATTTTTCTTCTAGAAAGAGGAATATCACTGTAAAAAGGAGCAGTTAGGAAACTAGTTTACCTTGTCTTGACAGGCTCAATTTAAGAATCCAGTGTAGTTCAAAACGAAAGAAAACCAAAAGCAACAACTTTATGAGAGAATCCTATGGGGAGAAACATTCTTTACTGATTGTGTATGTGGGTACACACACACACATATATGTATATCTCTTGATGTAAATATACACCTTATCTTGATATATCTATATCTATATATTTATCTTAATATCAATCTCTATGTCTAACATTTATCTATCATCTATCTTTTTAAATTTTTTTTGCCAGTTCTGGGCCTTGAACTCATAGCCTGAGCACTGTCCGTGAGCTTTCTCAGGGCTAGAGCTTTACCACTTGAGTCACAACACCATTTCGGCTTTTTTCTGTGTATATGGTACCAAGGAATTGAACCTGGGTCTTCGTGCATGCTAGGCAAGCACTCTATCAATATGCAAAACTCTCAGCCCTATTGTCTATCTCTTTTAACATTCTACAGATAGAGAAGAAAAAGGAGGGAGTCTTCATTATACTTCCCCTGTGTCATGTACTTCATGATCACAATACATTTTAGATAATGTTTGAAACCAAAACATCATTTTCCAGTTAAATTTGCACGCAAAGAGTTCTAGAAACAATATACGTAATAGAAAAGCAAAGTCATGGTGACTGGTGAGTCCAAAACTTCCTGTTGAGAATGTCAGCCATGACAAGTGGCACTGTGGCTCAAGTGGTAAAGCGCTAGTCTTGAGCATAAGAGAAGAGAATGTCAGCAATGATGGGTATGTGAGTTCTTTTCTATCAAAAGCAGTTTTCACGGAGGAGACCAAAATAAGCAAAATTTTATATCAGAAAGTGAACTGTGCTTTTTGACACAGGAGTGATTTAGCAAGTGGATTTGTCTTGTTTGTCTTTTTGATATGGGTTTATGCTTCATCTCATGTATTTAAAAATTGATCTTTTTCAGTTTCTGTACTAGTACATTTAGGAAATAAGAATTCTATGTTGCTCTATTTTTCCTTTATTTTGTGCTTTTCTCTGCATTTGTGCCCCCATTTCCTACCCATGTTCCATGATCATTTGAATACAATAGTAACAACATCGTTACAGACAGATTTGTGTAATATTTAAATTCTAAACCATTTCTTTACACCCTATTTCACAAAAAATTCCCTTAACCTTATTCCACAAGGCTACATTTTTTTCTTTTTCCTTAAAAAAAATTTATTGTCAGAGTTACAGTTACATTTGTCAGGTAGTCGGTGCATTGCTTCTCACACATTGATACCCTTTCTCATGTTTTGGTCCCTATTTCCCTCCCTCCACCCCTCCCAATAATCTTGTTTTCCCCATTCCCTTTCCTATTTCAAATAAACAAATAAATGTTTATACAATGTACCAGGTAACAAAGTCAGATACAGTAACAATATGAGAGTAATCAAAAGGTAACAAAGGAGAAGAGAAATAACATAGTACATTAAGAGCAACAATCACACAAGATAAAGCTCTTGATTCCTTACCCTAGAGATCCTTTCATTTGGTCTCATCCTATATGACCTTATGTACCTAGGTTTTGAGCTATTGTAATCCTCTGCTAGGAGAGTCCTAGGTGTGTAATGATTATTACAAATGAGGGAAACCATTGAGCCTATGTTCCTTTGTGTCTGGCTTACTTCACTTAATATGATTTTTTTCCAAGTCTTTCCATTTCCTTACAAATGACAAAGATGTCATTCTTCTGATGGCAGCACAGAATTCCAATATGTGGCATAAGTACCACATCTTGTTGATCCAGTCATCTACTGAGGGACATCTGGTTTCAGTTATATATCTTCACTATGGTAAATAGTGCTGCAATGAACATCGTTGACCTAGTGGCTGTAGTATGTCCTTGTTTCTGGACATTTGGGTAAATGCCAAGGAGTGGAATTGCTGTACTACATTTTTTTTTCTTCAAAAATTGATTCTGGATTAAGAAAGGTTAAATAAGCTTATAATTTTAGAGGAGTAGTCAGTTTGGGAATGTGAGTTGAATTTCCAAGTTTTTTCTCCAAAGGATGAATGGATCAGGTGAATGGACTTGGAGTGGGCTGGGCCCAGAGCAAGTCCCCAAATGTTCCTTTGCCACTATCTCTTTGCTGCATAAATAACTTAGATACTCAAATAAAATGACTGCTAAGGGTGAGGTGCTGGTGACACATGTTTGAAATCTTAGCTACTGGGGAGTGTGAGATCTGAGGTTCATGGTTTGAAGCCAGCCTGGGCAGAAAAGTCCATGAGACTCTTATCTGCAGTAAAGTAGAAACGGCTGGAAATGGGTCTGTGGCTGAAGTGGTAGAGTACTAGCCTTGAGCAAAAGAAGATCAAGAACATCAGCTAGCCTCCGAGTTCAAGACCCAGCCAAAAAAAAAATTTACTGCTAAGGAGTTGTGGCGGGGAGGAGAGAGGGGAGAAGAGCAGGAAGTGTCCATGAGAAGAATTCAACAGGATGGAGACCTTAATATAATTTATTGTTTTGTTATGTAACTAACTTACTCAGAGTGGTTAAGAGATTCGTTTGGAGAGTTTTAACATACTGTTTAGATTAATTGACTTTATATAATTATGCCCTGTTTATTGAATTAATCTTTGTAAGATACTCCTGAGTTTTCTGACTACACAGACTCACCTCAAACTATTCTAGATTTACAAGGTAGGCAAGTTCTAGATCTGGCCTCTACAAAAGTGGAAATTGACTCAATTTGTACATTTATGGTATTTCACTGGGTCTGGACTATTTATTGGTTAAAGAAAAAGAAGAAAACGAAACTGTAAATTTCATCTGGGTAGACTGTGAATAACACATCTTTACTCTTTTGTTTCAGTTTGTACATGTATCATGAATTATGTCATATATAATACATTGGCATTTATAATATATAATATATGAAATATTAGTATATTAAAAGTTTGTCCATATCCTTTCTCAATACTTTTTTTTGGCTAGTCCTGGACGTTGAACTCAGGGCCTGAGCACTGTCCTTGTGCTTTTTTCCTCAAGGCTATCATTCTACCACTTGACCCACAGCACCACTTCTGGCTTTTTTCTAGGTATGTGGTACTGAGGAATCGAACCCCGGACTTCATGAATGCTATGCAAGCACTCTTCCACTAGGCCAAACTTCCAGCCCTAAATATTTTAAAAATCTAAATCTATTTCCATTCTTTATTCTTATTGAAAATATTATTAACAAATTAAACTTTCACAATATAAGAAAATTTTAATATTTGGAATAATTACTCATCTTATGATCAATGAGGACTTTATTTCATAGTGGCTATAATTTTGGTTTATCAATTTCCCCTGTAACAAACTCTTGAAGAGAATAAATATTTCCCAAACTGTAAGTACTCTTTTAGTTGAAGGTTTATAACAGCCATAGAAAGAAACAGTTCTTTCATCTTTACAGTAAGATTATTTCATGTTATACCATTTTCCAAGTAGTGTAAACTGTAAAGGAAGCATTGCTATCTGCATTCACTATAAGAAAAATTACTTGGTAAGTATGAAGTAATTAAGCAATAAGACATGACAGGCATTGCATTTTAGGGGAATTATTGCACATCTCAGATGTCTTGAGAGGTTCAGGCCAAAGGCTGAATGGCTTCAACCACCCAAGAAGACTAATAAACCCTCAAGAAATGCACCACCTGTCATATCTTATTGCTGTTATGGAATGGAAATCAGAATGCCCAAATAGGGGGAAAAGGTTAGATGTGTGCTTGTGCTGAGGATTACTTACATGACTATGACATCACTGACAGTTCTATATGTGTCCAGAGAATTCTGAAGCAATTGCATAATTATTGCACCAACAACACAACTCATTTGAAACTGCTGAAGCAGCAGTCTTCAATGCCAGCTTTATCGTATGCCAGTCCCCCAATGTCCTCTTTGGGCAGAAATCATATTGGTACACTGAATCCCAAGATTTCCTCATTTACCCAGGTCGTTCAACTTCAGGAGCAGGGAATGGGTAAGCCAGTGGAGGCAGAGATTGTTATGTAGAAATAACCTTCCCCCTAGAGGATCAAGGCATTTGGTTCCTTGCATGTCTTGGAACACCCCAAGGTCATTATCTCATGATAATCACATCTCCTGGAGTTGTCTTATTGCTTAAGTGTAACAGTAAATTTTAATTACAATGAAATAGAGCTCTTTTGGTACGTTACGCAACCTCTTATGTTCTCATTGCCAGATGGAAATGATGTGGGGCTTTTACTGTGTTCATATGTGGTAGTCCTGGGCTTCATGCAATAAACACGCATTGCTGGTTCATGAGGGAAAGCATTTTACTTCGGGAACCTTTTGGTTTTCTTTGGGAATATTTCAAGCTGCCAGATTATCAAAAAGTTTATGTTTTCTTTAAAATATTGAAAATCAACAATACTCTCCCCACCACTTTGATTGCAATGGGTACAGTTAGCTAAGATGGTAAACGTAAGTGGTATTCACTAATAGATGAGTTGAGATGGATCAGTTTACATACAAGGATCTTTTTTCTTCATTATTTCTTTTGCATTACTGAAGACATTTTGAAGTGCCATGCACTTGGGTGGGCAAGCTTTTATATTCTTATGAATTTGCTACATTTCCTCAAGTGATGGCTAAGAACTGAATTCTAGCATTGTGGGCTTCACTTTGGACTGTGAAAATTATTCTGATTTCTTCATAAGTAACATTTGCTTGTTAAATAAGTACATTTGCTTTTAAAAGTTTTATTCTGTTGTGTTAGTGTTTTGGCATTGAATTCAGGCTTTGTCATGTCTCAGTAACAAATACACTTAAACTTCTTAGTGACTTTAGAATGAAATCTAGACCCTTTCCAGAGTTGAAAAGACCTTTACAGTCTCAGAGATTCTCACATTATATTTTGTAGCCTGCTTCTTAGTCATGGAAGTCTGTTATATTGGCCTCTTTCAAATTTCAAGATCTCTAAGTCCTTATGGCTTCCATTTTGTAAGCTTTCTCCTGGTTTACTAGATAATTAGCAAGTATTTCTTTTCTCTTTCTAAAAAAATCTATTTTAGGCATTAGCTTATATATTATCTACTTGGACAGATCTTCCCTAACCATTCAGTTTCATTACATTTTATTCCATGTGCTGTATAGGCCAGTCAACAAGTTGTTTTATCTTTATTTTCTGGTTGTAGTCTGTAGTAGGACTCTTCTCTGTTTACTCACTCTTGTCACTCCAACAACTAGTGTATATCAGAAATTCAGGGTTACTTGAGCGAATAATTGAATTCATGTTGAAATAGTTGTACCAGATATATCATACTGTTGTGAAATTTCCTGATACCTCACTAATAGCAATTTTCATTCCATAATTATTACAATAAAAACTAGAGAATGACAGATTTTTCAGCAAACATCTCTTTAAATTAGGGATTTAAGATTTGTGGGATTTTTTTTTATTAGTCCTAACTCCTTCCTGGCAATCACATCTCTTACCTTTCCTCATCCTATAAAGGAAGACTAAAATTTGTGTCTACAAGTACTCTGCTTAATTTCACTGAAAATTATGCTTTGGCTTATGTTAATTTTGCTGATATAGTTAAAGGGTACTTTCAGAAAAGATCCTAGCTGTTTTTCTCAGTCAGGGCATGTTGGGCTGTATGCAGAGATTTACCAGGTATTTTAGATTTGTTATGAAAACATTTTGATGCTTCACTATCTTGAAATTTCTTCATATTTTTTTAAAGTTGTCACTTAGCCCATGAGAACCTAAATTATACCATGAAATTTGGTCACCATGTTATTCTTTTCTAATTGTCCATATAAAATAATCCAGAGCACATAGGATACTTGAGAGTCATTGTTTCATCCCTTGCAGTTCAATAGGAGCCTAACTAGATTTCCTTGGCATGACCAAGTAAAAATACAAAGAAAACATTCCATATCCTTTAGTAATTGTCTGGAAACAGGAACCCAAACTATTATCTTTAGCATAGGGCAATTCCATTGTGGAAATTTCACCCTGGCTGTAACCTCTTATCTTGTTCTGCTCTTACACACAGGTCATATTATTCAGTGCTTTGTGCTAGTTTGACAAGAACTAATGTGCATGCTTAAATATTTTAAAGGCTGAACGCTTTTGAATGATAAAACATGGAGCTGATCAACCTTTCCTTTTGCGTTTGTGGTTAATGATAAAGTAATTTAATACTCTCTCTCTTTCTTTTTCTCTCAGTCTATTAGTAGTTTCTACAACAAACATTAAAGTTCCTTGAAGGAAAAAATCTTCAAATAAGGCCATGCAATGACACTTTTTAACTACAGTTGTTTTTTATTCAGCCATAAAATCTATCTTTCATAAAGAAACCCACTTACATGTCTTACTTCAGTGAAGGTTATTTGTAGACTGAAGGTCTTTTCTTGTCAAGATATGATGAATACCATGTGTGAAGACAGAAGAGCATCAGACCTGTATTAGCTGGAAAACCCACTGATCTGTGAATAACCTAAAAAAGAAAACCTGAAGATTAGCAACGTCGCTTTTAAGAATGATCCATCAAATTCAACAAGCAGATTCACAGAGATGAATCATCTGGTTCCTTTTATACCTACTATACAGCAAAGGTTATTTCCTTTCCCTACAACTAGAAGTTTGAAAATAAAGAAAAGGGAAGCTTTGGAACATTCTTTGGTATAAGTCAATGATCTTAAAAGGAGTCTGATATTTTATAAGCAAATACTCATGGATAACAATTAAATTGATGTGACTAATTCTTTCAATACTGAATTTAGTATTTAAAAAATTCTGCTCATTCTCCTGTATTCAGAAAAATCCAGATTTTCAGAATGTTTAGAATGTTTGCTTAAATCATTTGTACCATATTGAAATGTTATGTCAAGTTCAAAAATTGGTTAAAATTATTTTTAGGGGTGTAGCATATTACTTATATAGTTAAACATTTAAAGAGACAACTTAATTGGTTAAAGAAATAAATGATTTATAGTGCAAAAAACCCATTACTTGAGTATATGGTTTTGTAAAAATAAGTGTTTTAAAAAATATATTAAAAAATTCAAAAGCATTTTTTATGTTTTCATAATTTTGTGTATTTTAATGTACTATACTTTTGATGATTCAATTCATTTATTTTCTGATTAAACTGGAAAGGATAGAGTAACATAGAAGTAGAAAAAACTGAACAGAAACCACTATATGTATTTCTTAATTTTTTATATTATTAATTTTAGTAAATAAATACTTTGTAATAAAATTTACTTTAGAATTTCATTTTATTAAGGTGTACTGAAGATAGTGATAACTATAGTAACTAGAAGTTTGGTCTCAATTTCTAAGGGAAAATTCTGATAGCTCAGTCAATCTAATTTGTTGTTGAGTGATTTTTTTTTGTTTAACCTATCAGGAATTTAGTTTTCAAATGCATTCAAAAATATAGATCCCATTTTGGAGGCTGTCTTCTAGTGAATTTTTTACCATGCTTATTTAAATAATTAGTTTCTAACATGCTCAACATAATGAAAAATAATTTTTATAGTGACTGAATGACAAACTTTCTATGCACTGAAGCAATTAATAATCATTTATGCTTTGATATGAAACATTCCGATCCTGTTATTTATAACCATTTGCATTATGCAAATTAAACAGGAGAATAGAAACGCATGCCTTAAGGAGTGAATAATAGTTTTATGAATGAGAAGTTTGCTGTTTGTGGAAAAATGTTACAGTTTGAAACTCACTTTGGGGTTCTGGAAGACTTAATCCCTGATCATATTATCCAGGAGTAATGAAGAAATATATAGCATATATATATTTTTCATTTATATATGATATATGAATGTATCCATTCCCCAGCGATTGAATTTGGCTATGTTTAGCTGCAATGAGAGAATTGCTAAACCTCAGACATTAACTTTTTTTTTTCAGATATTAACTATTTTCTACTACAGAACCAACTTTAAGTTTGAAAATGCCATTTTCTTCAGACGTAAACAGAATGGCAGTTCTAGTTCAAAGAGAAAGAAGCGAAAACTCCTCCGGTGATTAGAAGCTTAAACACTGCAAGAGGCCTTGAAGCTTTCGGCCCACCTAGTGGAACAGCCATAAATCACAGGTGATCCGTGGAGCAGGGCCGGCAGCGATATTTAGACACCAGGCAGCGGCAAAGTGAACACATGAAGCTTTAGAATTTAGCACCAAAGGCCCAGTTAACAATCGATTTTGACTTGAACCCCAAGTAGTCATCTGGAAATTTAACAATTCTTTCTGTGAGTAATCAAACAAACTTTAACTATGTAAACATTTTTTTTTTTTAAACCTTTAAGTAGATTTGGTACTTCGGATAGCCCGAGAGAGAAGCAATTTAATGAAGTAGCAATGTTTCCAGCCCTTGGGCAATCAAATATCACACATAGTTGATGAAAAGCAGAAGGGAAGTCCTCCATTTGAAATTACCTGTCCATAGATCTTTCCAGTCCTCTCTTCTGCTGATGGAGGTGAGCTGCTATCCCGTCCTCTAATGAGCCTGTTAAGTCGCTGGATGCATTTAAAAACATTTTAGACTAGCAATTCCTTATTATTCAAAACACATTGAATTCCACCCTTCTGTTTCTCTTTGTAAATTCAGAGATTTTTTGTTTGTTTGTTAAGCCACAGGATCTCCTGGACATTGTCACAGACAACTAGTACATTTATTTTAACTCCTTAAAATACCTGGGGGCTTTTATTTACTGGGATCCAAAAATGAGATGCCTTTCAAGTACCAGTTGCATTTTTTAATAAACAAATCAAGTTGAACACTGGGAGATAAGCAGTTTGAAAATATTATTAGTAATCCTGTTAAATTTCAGAAAAAAAGGTCAATTGTGAAAGCAAGAAAGAGACACAACTTAACACCAATGTACTATGTAAATACAGAAAAATGTATTTGAAATACTGAAGGTTATTACTAAAATCTTCATAGTAGTAATCGCTGACAAGTGGCATTTAAAGTTTAAATAATGTAAGAATTTTTTATAATAGATGTGTTATTTTCTCTACATATTGAAAGAAATGAAAATCTATGAAAGGAAAAAATCTTGTTTTTTTTTCTACTGCAAGCACCATTTCAGTGTAACAAAATTCATTATGGCCTCATAAAAATATAGATGAATAAGAGATAAAATATTTTAAAAGTATTTTTCTAAGCTACTTAAAATGAATATTTAATACTTAAAATGCAAAGAATCCAAATTATTTATGGGTATCAGCAAATCAAAAGTCTTTAAAGAAAGCTAAAAATTTTCAATTCCCATTTTTCATTTAAATAATTTTATTGATTAGATGAAATAATTCTGAGTCTACCATATTTAGTGACCACCTATAACCAATGCAAATGACTGTTTTATCAGTTTCTTGGTATGAAAAAAAAAACTATTTTTGGTCACTCAATCCTATAACAAATACTGTGCTAACATGACAATTGATATCTTTAATACAAAGAGAAGCAAGAAAATGGCTTTTGGAAGCTAAGTTGAAATTATATTCCATCTGTTGTGATTAAACTACCTGAGAGGAACAACGTGAATCAAGTAATACTAAGTGTATAATCTAAGGACTTCTAAAACTTTTCAACTCAATCGATGACATGAGACATTGTAATATAGACGTGTTTAGTTTTGAAGATATTAGCCAAAACTATACAGAGAAGCCTAAGACAATAAAACTGATTTGTTCTCTGCATATGGATAGTAACAAGCCAGTTGCCTATGTATTGTTTCAATATCCTTAATTCTATATGTGTGTTATGTTACATGAGGCCTTGAAACCTGAATCCTATTCCACTTCCTAACTTGTGAAGGTACTCTCTGTTGTCTTTTTCAGATCCATCAATGTGTATTGGGTACCTGCTATGTCCAAGACACTAAGATGTAGAGAAAACCTAAGAACATAGTTTAAATTTTGCTATTGAGCATACAGCTTGATCTTTCAGGGATAGTGTGAACTAAGTAGTAGGCAGACTGGAAGAGGGGTTGTATGAAAGATCCAAAGATTAATTCCAGTTGAAACATCATGAATTAATTAATTGGAAACAGATGTGGAAGAACTGGTGGTATTTAAATAAATCAAAGGAGAAAACATGCAGGCATTAGCTTTTCAAAAAGGATGAAGGTATTTGAATGTGGACTATGGATTTAGGGGATGGTCTCACACCTTAAGCTATGGTATGTGTATTCCGTTGTGTATGTTATGAGGGAGCATAGCAAGCTTATGAGCAGAGATAGGATATAACCACTTGTGGTATGTACTTAATTGAAATGCTCCTTCTTGTTTAAATAATAACATTCACATTAGAGGCATGTCAAAGCACAGAATATGGATGGACTTTGATGAAATTAAATATTTAATGGTCACAAGTCCCTGTCTAACGCCATCCTGATTTAAGTAAAGGCATTTCCCAGAACAAAAGATGAATTATAAAAGCCAAGTATTTTATTCCTTAATTGCTTAGAAGCTAGTCTCCAATTACAGCTCAAAGCTTTAGCTGAGGTAAGAATGTTTCAGCAAAAGTTAAATTTAATAGAATGCATTAATTCTTCTCCATAAC
Organism: Megascapheus bottae; assembly: GCF_031878675.1. Taxonomy (NCBI): domain Eukaryota; kingdom Metazoa; phylum Chordata; class Mammalia; order Rodentia; family Geomyidae; genus Megascapheus; species Megascapheus bottae. The sequence continues at coordinate 26,186,428 of NC_143519.1, forward strand.
AACCAGAACATAGCACAAATTTTAGAATGCATTTAGAGCATGTGAAAAGGGCAGACATTTATAAGGATATAACTAACCACTGTAGCTACAATATAGGACTAGATGCTACTGTATTATAAAATAATTGACTCAGCTCTTTAGAAAGGATAGGTGGCAGGTGCATTTATGAAGTAAGCAACTTTGTGGAGAAAATGTTGAAAGTTATTAGACAATAGTGTCATATTAGGCATTTGGTTTCTTTATTTCTTCTTCCTTCCTTCCTTCCTTCTTTCCTTCCTTCCGTCCTTCCTTCCTTCCTTTTGGTTATGGGACTTGAACTCTGGACCTGGAGGCTATTTCTGAGCTCTTCAGCTCTGGGCTAGTGAGCTACCACTTGAGCCACAGCACCACTTCCAATTTTTTGGTGGTGAATTGGAGTTAAAAGCCTCACTTTCATGCTAGGGCTTACTTTGAACCATGATCCTCAGATCTCAGCCTCCTGAGTAGTTAGGATTAGAGGCATGAGCCACCAGTGCCCAGTATATATTTAATTTTCTTTGGCCATTTTTGTTTTGGCAGAGAGGAAGAGGACCTGGATTCTTGGGAATTATACATTCCTTCTGTGAGAAACTTTAAATCTAGACCAAACTAGGTAATAAACATGAGAAGAAAAAAAGACATCTGGATTTAAGAAGCCCCAAATAGAAAACTAGCCAAACTTAGAAAAGACAATACAAGTGTTTGACTGTTTATTTTTTACAGATAGCAAGAAATACCTAGATCAGACAAGGAGGTGTGGGGCTCAAACAGTAGAGCATCTGCTTAGCAAGTAAGGTTCAGACCAACCCTCAGCAGTGTAAAAACAAAGCAGAAAGAGAAACAAAACAGAAAACAAATGCCTACAATAAACTACTACCCCAACCTAATTATTTCCCTTCAATTTGTATTTGTTTATGTGGGTCAATAGAGGCTTGAACTCTTCTTTATCCTACCATGAAAGCCACACTCCACTTCTAGCCTTTTGCTGTCTAATTGGAGATTAGAGTCTCAGACTTTCAGCCTAAACTAGATTTAACCCACTGTCCTTTGATTTTACCCTCTGGAATATCCAGGATTACAGGCCTCAGCCTTTGGCATCCAACTTCTTAATGTCAATTTTGAATGTCATTAGCTAGGCATGGTCATTCCTCAGATAAGCCATCATTCAAAGTACCTATCATCTTAGACTGACGCTATGTTTGGAGATAGGTCTTCCCAGGTGGGTATAAGAAAAGTTGGGAGAAGGCAACTTTGGATTCACCCCAAACTCACAGAAAATGACTTTCTTCCTCATTGAAAATGTTTCCTCTAACACCTGTGAAAGTCATCATGTAAGACTGGCTTAAGTTTAATCTTTTTTGTTGATTGACAAGAAGTGAGAAGGGGCATCTAGTACTTGATGCAATAAACTTAAAGGGCAGAAGCAGATGACAGTAAGAAATATATAATGTAGACACATAGTTTAATATAATTTTAGTAATCTGTTTTCTTCAAATTTTTCCATTCTAAGGCAAACTCATTGTTCTTTGTCATATTCATTTTTTTTTTTTGGTTTTGGGGATCAAACCCAGGATGCTGCCCTTGCTAGTCAAGCGTTTTACAACTGAGCTACATCCTAGCCCCCTCTGTAGTATTTATTCTTAAGGGATTAATTTTGCTTAATTGCCTAGTGTTTTGGTAGTTAGGCGCTTGCCAGAATTATTTAATTGGAGTATACAGAACTAGATTGCATTCAGAACCAGGAAATATTAAATGAGATCCAGATCTCAGAAAATCAGAATTTATTGAATTTATCTAATTCTTTGGAGGAACACATTTCTTTTTAAAACATTTCTCATTAAATGCATAACTTACTGTTATTACTTTTTCAAGTTTTGTTTTGTTCTGTTTTTTTTCCCCAGTCCTGGGGCTTGAACTCAGGGCCTGAGCACTGTCCTTGGGCTTTCTCAAGACTAGGGCTCTACCACTTGAGCCACAGCACCTTTTCTGGCTTTTTTTTTTCAATGTATGTGATACAGAGGAATCAAACCCAGGTCTTCGTGCATCCTAGGCAAGCATTCTACCATTAGGCCAAACTTCCAGCCTATAACTTATCTACAGAGGCTTTCATTTTAAGATATTTGTCAATATAGAATTAGTGAAAATTAAAAAACAAATGATCATAGTGGTTGATTTTTGTCAAATTTCTATCCAAGCCATAATTCAAAAATGATTCTTTATATAGTTTAGATAAAATAATTATAGGTAAAAAAGAGATGTATGACTTGGGAATATACTGCTTCATCTTGATTATATGTGTGACCCATGATCATATGTAACCTAACTCATGTAACATGATCTAATTAAAACAAAAACTACATAGAGCATTGGATAGTTAATAGCAAAACCTCATACCACAGTATAAATGACTTCATATCATTGTAAATCAGTTGATACCACCACTAGTTATTTTGCAAACAATGTAACTACATATCTCTTAGATCTTCTTGTGCCCAGGTAATTGGTGAGCACACAGGCATTCCTTTATATACATATGCAAGGCATCCAGATGAGTATACAGTAATCAGTGAACCATGAAGTGAAATGCATTGGAGGGCAAGGTGTCCTTGGAGAGTGATGTTTCAGGCATATTCTTAAGCAGCCAGCAAACAAGTACTGTGTTACAGTGATTATGCTCTCTCTGCTGCTTCCTCAGTGGTACCATGTAACATCACTTGATTGAGAAGATTTTATGCAGTCTGACTGAATGACCTAGCCCAACCTCCCATCACTGACACCTGTCACTCCTATCTCTAAGACAGGAAAACTCACTCAAGAGAAGTTATTAGGATAGGAGGTCATAGATAAAGTCTAAGAAAAGCATAGCCTTTGAAGAAATGTGTGCAACCAAGCAAACATGACTTCATTGATTCAATAGTGGTCACAGAATGGTCCTGCAACCATCACTTGATTCATGGAAGGAAGGTTTATTCTCTTTGTGTCTTGTTGTTTCTGACCTGATCTCAATAATCAAATGCAAAATCACGACACATTTAAAATGTATCGTTCAATAATGATGCTTTTGAGAAGATAGAGATCTTACATGCTGTGACACTTGCTTAGGATGTTGGTGATTTTAGTGAACAGAGTTTCAGTTGATTTATCAAAGGAGCTTAATGCCAATTCACTGTGTTTACGATTTCAGAAGTAGCATGTAGCTACCTTGGACCAGGTATACTTACGGAAGGTGGCCTCTGGTATTATATCCAGTTTTTGTAGTCTGTTTTTATTTTCCTTTTTTATATAATAAGCTTCATGAGAGTAGTAAAAATGCATATATCTGATACTGTGGAAGAGATGAAATAATTTTATTTCTATGTATCTATAAGTAAGTTCTCACAATCATTTAATGATGGATGTTAAAGTTATGTGAAAATATTTATCACTTTTTCATTTGTTAGAAAATATATCTGCTGTTTCCTAATGTTTATAGGCAATTATTTTATATTTTGTACTTTGAAAAGTAGAGCTGTGGCTCAAAGTGGCGGAGCACTAGTCTTCAGTGACAAGCCTAAAGACAGTGCCCAGATGCTGAATTCAAGCCCCACAGCTGACAAAAAAACAAAACAAAAAAACATGTATTTTGTACTTTGTTGGATGAATACCTCCATTGTTAAACATTATCAGAGACTTTTCATAGCTAATAGCAATTTGTACTTTAATCTTATTCTTTCTCCTCTATGTCTTTTTCCTTTTTTTCTCTCCATAATTCCTTTCATATTTTTCAGCTAAATTTTATTAGAAAGACAAATCAGATTTTATTTTTAAAATTTTATTGTCTGGATAATATATAGAGGGGTTATATTTACATTCCCCCGGTAGTAGGTACATTACTTCTTACACATTGATACCTCTTATGTTTTTGTCCCTGCAGATTTCATTTTTGTGTATAATTCTTTTCACAACTTTTTGAAGCCATATGACTTTTGGGGGGATATAAATGAGCAAATGTCTGTAAAATATACAATAAGAGGGTCATGGAGGGATCTTCAAATTTTCTGTTGAAGATATTCTTTTCAAGAAGATGGAATAGAAAAAGTCAACCATCGAAAATTCCCTAACAATGCTCTAAATGGGAAAAGTCTTCAAGTAATTCTAAAACAATTTCATTGTGTTGATAAGTCTTGAAGCTTTTGCTTTTTTTTAATCGCCAAGGATAAAATGTTAGATTTTTTTCAAGACTGAAATTAGTTGAAATTCTCCTCTTCTTCCATAATTAAGTAATAATATGTGGCAAAGCATGAGTTATTATGTAATAATTCAAACCTTCCGCTTTACTAAGAATGAGGCCATAGGATGAGTGCTTGTTTAAATGTGCAAAGTTTGAGTTATTATGTCATAATTCACACCTTGAAGTGTCATATTGTGATTATAAAATGGCCCTGTGCAAATATTATTAATTTTTTAAGGTTAAGAAATAAATTATTAAAAACTAGCACATTATGACTTCAAAAGTACCTCTCTAATGTGAATTCATTAAAAGTGGAATGAAAAATAAATTAGTGTACATTGAGCCAGAATTATCTACAACCTTTCTGGATGAACTCTTTGCATTGACATACTATCGTGAGACAGACTCTATGTAATTTGTAGCTGTTGTATAGATGTTTTTGTTCTTTAATACCTCAACAAATAATGTATTCTTACTTGGTTTTTCTCTCAAGGGCATAAGTTAACAGCAGCTGTAAGTCAGAATCTCTGTAGTCAGTTTTAGCACTGTTTATTTTGTTTGTCAGGGCTGCAAGTACAAATCACAAAGGGCAAATCTCTTCAGCATATGATTATTGACCACACATTTTTGAAGCTTACTCTCCATTGGTTCTAAAAACCCATTGCATGTGGGTAGTCTTCAAAATGATTGGCAAGAGCCTTTTTGGTTTAGTTGCGCATCTCCAAAATATTATGTTTTAATAGATCACTTTATGCAGGCAACTTTGCAAATGTGGTACTGTTCTAAAGTGTCATGCATATCCCAGATAACTAGGTTTTATAAAATTCTTTAGACTGGAATCCCACTGCTGTCATTGTTTTCTCTGGTCTAAATCAGTTTCTCTTCCTTTTTCTCCCAATGCCAATAGTACTTTCAGAAACTGAAATGATAAACACTTTGTATTTGGGTGGGGGAGGCATGGGGAGACAGGTAGTACATTTGAATGTAGAGCCTGAAACTTGCTAGATGGTACTCTGCAATATGAAAGTACACGGCTATTTGAAAGAGTAAATGAATAAATGAAATATAACCTAGAGTGTTAGAGTAGAGTCTTAAACATTTCTATTGGAGATTTTCTGAGATTTTTAAGATGATGTAGTTGGAAATTGTCTCCTAACAAGCTAACTGAGAGTTGTCTGGATGGGAGAAGAGAGAGTCTAAACTAACCTTAATTTAAATTTTTTTGTGTCTTTCAAGTTTTTAAAAGTATGAGCTCATTTTGTATCATAATCCTCCTATTTATACCTATTGTGTACCTTGGATTCTAGGTGTGCACAATTGTGCATAGCTCTTCATTGATTCAGATGGGAGTCGTGCTGCCATTTTGGCCAGGCAACCCTTGCACTGTCATCTTCTTAATCTCAACCTCCCAAATTACAGACATAAGGCACAGGTGCCTAGCTTAATTATTATTATTTTTGTTTGCTTGAACTCAGAACCTGAGTACCGTCTCTGAGCTTCTTTATGCTCAAGGCCAGTACTCTACTACTTAAGCAACAGTGTCACTCCTGGCTTTTTGGTAGTTAAACTGGAAATAAGAGTCTCACAGCCTTTCTTGCTCTGTCTGGCTTTGAACCAAGATTCTCAGATCTCAGCCTCTGGATTACCTAGGATTGTTCAAACACCTGTCTACATCCTTAGGATACTTTCAGTCTAGACATGAAGAGTCAATGTGTAAGTCTGTGAATCAAATGAAGTTAAGATAAGTGTAGGTTAAGAGTGGTTAGGCAGTGGAGAAAGGGCACAATGATTTTCACTCATGTCATTTGGATTGGCTTTAGAAGAAGGTGGCATGAACTGGGCATACAAGAAACAATAAACTTTGGAATGTGCAGAAAATGAACAAAAACAATGTAGGTATGGCTTTGGGTTATGCCATATTATATCCAATTATTAGGAGGCAAAAATATGTATTTGGAAAAGTCTGATTATCCAACTTGATTATATGATAGTTTAATCCATTCCTAATTTCAAATTAGATTTTCCCATAGCTATATGGTAAACCTCTAGACACATGGAATATGTTATCGCCTTAAATACTTCATTGCAGATTTCACAGGAATAATGGCTATATACTCACTTATTAAATATGTGTTGATTGATTTAATGTTATGATGCACAGTTGTTCCTAATAATTATATGTATTTATATATATGTAAACTTTCATCCTTTAGATCTTAATGAGAAATCATTTTTCCATTTGATATTTCAAAAGGGCCATTGAAATTGGGATTCTTTTGAGACAGAAAGTTAATTAGAATATCTAAATAATTAGCTGAATGAGAAATAAGTAGAATTTTTTGCACCAAAATCAAGATATCTTTTATGTCATATAACTGTACTACTCTAACTTTTAGACTTATGGATAACTTCTGGTGATGAAATATTTCTCATTTCTTCTCTGCTTAGTTAACAATCATCTGTTTATTTCAGATTTGGGAAATCTAAAATTAGACCAAGTTCCAGGATGACTAATGTTAGAGAAGAACCTCAGACTAAAAAAAATGTTTCTTGTTTGGTGAAGAGTATGCATTGAAAATTAGGAAGCATTAGGGAAAAAATACATTCATTAGTTAAAACAACTTTCTCAAAGTTTAGTCCATTCACATATACTGCAAACCAAGAGGCTTCAATCACTATAACATCCAAGGCTTAATGTCTTGTCTCAAATGATGAAAAGTCTGCAAAGGACTCAACAATGTGATAGAAGTCCTCTCGATGCAGACTTCAAACTACTTTTACCAGGTTCTATGTTATTTCTTATTACAAAAATCCCCAATCATAAACAGTTCTACATTAAAAATAATTTTCTAAGCAAGGTGTTGACAGTTTATGCCTGTAATACGAACTACTCAAGAGGATGAGAGATAAGGATTATTGTTCCAAGCCAGCCTGGACAGAAATTTCTACCATCAATCATCTTATCAAAAGCTAGAAATGGAGATGTGGCTTAGCATTAAAATGTTAGGCTTGAGCAAGAAAGCCAAGGAAGAAGGTGAGGACTCATTACCAACACACACACACACACACACACACACACACACACACACACACACACACACACACTTTTCTAGCATCAATATACACCCCCATCAAAATAAACCTTTAACTTCTTTGACAGTGCAGTTGAGTTAAAAGTGGTATCCTTTTTTGATAGGGGTTCATCATTAACTCTGGATTCTTATGATACATATCCACAGCTTCCAAAACACAAAATGCAAAGTTATGCATGTAACAAATGACTACTCTAGTATCAAAGTTTGGTCAGAGAGCAGAAGACAAAGAAAAAGTTATTGATGATACGGGGACAAAAATCTAGCTCTTGGAACTACCTTTAATGGTTTAGTGAAATGGGTGTAACAACACTCTCTTACTTCGGCCACTTAAAGTAGGTCCTTGCTAAGTTATTTTTTTCCTGTCTTTAAATTCTTTCTCTAGGTAAGATGATGAAGGAAGGACAAGAGAAAATAAAAAAAAAACAAAGTTAATAACACTATACCTTCAGAACAGCTTGATTTATAATGAGCTTGTGGGAACATTCGGAACCTATTTCATGTTGAATTACAGTCCAAATTTACAAGTGGCTCCTAGGAAGGAGTTCATGATCATACTCCGGGTACTTCCTCAATCCTCTCCTTGGATGGCTACTAAAATTTAAAATGTGGTACAAGAAATGCGTCTATAAATTTATATAGTAACTACACAAACAAATGCAAACTCATTCTTCGTAACCATAAAATTACCTTCTGTTATCTATCACTTTGTGAATTATAGTTTTATCCCTTGAACAGCCACCCATGTAGAATTACATTGCTTCTCTACTCTTCTTAGTTTCCTTGCTGCAATCTGTCTCACGGATAAACAAACAATGAAAGGCCAAGATGAACTACTGCAAATAAGGATTATGTTACCTATTTTTTGGACTGAATATAATTTGAAAAAAAATCAGTGCCTACTTTTGGGTACCTGGCTGGAATTCTAATCTAGGCACATCATTTTGTTTATCAAAGTTTTAAACTTCTTGAAACTTCTAGAAAGAATAGCTTTGTAAACCAATACTAAGTAAACAATGAAATAAAGGTAGATTTGCATGGATTTCTTATGGCTGAATATAAGTTGCCTGTGCATAGCTATAGCATAAAGCATAGATATCTTATTTCTTATCACTGAAATTTTAAAGCTTCTGCTAATATAATACTAGTTCAGTCAGTAACTTTGTTTTCTAGGATTTAATACATTTTTATAAAGTAATTTTATAATAATGATACTCAAAGATGAAATAATGTAGATTATAATCTTTAATCCTACATAAATATAAATAAAATTTTATAAAATTATGGATACTACAGTATTTAATTATTAGGAGTGGAAAGTTAATCTGGGAATAGAAATACATTCTCTATGTATCAAAAAATGAAAATAAGCCTTAAATAGCTCACATGGTAGAGTACTAGCTTTGAGCACACAATGATTCAAGGACAGCACCCAGACCTTGAATTCAAGCCTAGCAACTGACAAAAAAGGGTCTAATTTTAGTGTCTCTTAATCAAGTGCTATTTATTCAGACCAAATGAAAAGCTAATCAATGTGGTTTATATTTTGTAAACATTGAAAAAAATGACAGGTTTCCTAATTTTTTTAAACAAATCTTTGAGGATTGTTGGTACTGAGTACCTGTAAGAAAAAAAAATACTATGAATCAGGATATGGCCACAACTTAGAGGAATGCCAACTTAAGAATTTTGGACTTCTTATATAACGAATGATTGTTGTCCTTAATGTACTATGTTATCCCTTATCTCCTTTGCTGTCCCTTGGGTATCTCATATTGTTACAGTATCTCACTTTTTTATCTGATATATTGAATTTATTTGTATTTGGTTATCTGAAACTTGATAGGGAAGGGGGGAAAACCAATACGGGGAGTGGGTGGTAGGTGGGGGGAGGGTAATGGTTACCAAGACATGTGAAAGGGTATCAATGTATGTGAATTAATGCACCTTCTATCTGGCAAATATCATGTAACCCTTTTATTAATTACAATAAAAATATATGAAAAAAATTTTGGACTTCTCAAACTAATATTTCTTAGTTGGAGAATTTCTTTATATGATAAAATTTTATTAAACCACAGTGGTCATATTTAACTAAATTCATCTAGAATATATGTAGTTACTCATATATACACATATATATACACACATACATATATGAGTACAGATATATGTATATATGTGTATATATAAGTAACAACATATATATATATGAATAACTATATACATGTGTATATGTTAAAAAGATTTTAGAAGCTCTGTAGAACTGCAGAAACAAATTTGAACACAAGGTTTGACAAATAAAGTAAAGTCTAACAGGAAGTAGTTTAAAAGAACAAAGAGAAGAAAGATATTAGATAGAAGATAAAACATACAAAAAAGTATTCAACTAATAGCATTATCAATAAAATAATAATAAAGAGTTAAATGATAAAATGCCCAGTATAGTACGTGTGTGTGTGTGTGTTTGTGTGTGTGTGTGTGTGTGTGTGTGTGTGTGTGTGTGTGTAAGGGGGGGGTGACCCAAGCCAAATCAAATGATGGTGATAGTCTCAAAACAAAGATGATACTTCCAAACTTCCTAAAAACAAACAAATATAAATAAAGCAACAAACATGATATTATCACAAGTGGGGTTTAAGACACAGTACTCAAAAACTGCCACATGATCCATATTTTCAGTCAACCTTTCAAATTCTCCTCATTCTGCAGCTTCCTATTTTATGACTTAACTATATAAAATCTATCCTCAATAGCTTCAAAGAAAGACAAATGTTCTGCATCATTCTACACATGAAAATATTTCTCTGAAGTGAAGTAAGCCAGATTCAAAGGAACTTAGGCTCAATGGTTTCTCTCATTCGTCATAATCAGTAGAAACCTTGGGCTCTACTAGCAGAGATCTGCAATAGAGCAAAATCTTGATACATAAGGCCATATAATGTGAAGCTAATTGAAAGGACCTCCAGGATATTGAAACAAAAGCCATATAATGAATGATTGTTGTCCTTAATGTACTATGTTGTCTCTCATCTCCTTTGCTGTCCCTTGGTTATCTCATATTGGTATAGTATCTCACTTTGTTATCTGATATATTGAATTTATTTGTATTTGGATATTTGAAATTTGATAGGGAAGGGGGGAAAACCAAGACTGGGGGGGTGTGGGGGGGGAGGGAAATGGGTACCAAGACAAGTGAAAGGGTATCAATGTATGTGAATTAATGCACCTTCTATCTGGCAAATATCATGTAACCATTTTACTAATTACAATAAAAAGAAAAAAAAGAAAATATTTCTCTGTACCTTCAAGTGTGACTAACTAACTGAATATTTAGTTCTAACTTAAAATAATTATTTCTTGATCCTTCATAGATACTTCTCTATTAATTTCCAACACTGAGTTATGCAAGGGTGCAGTTCTTATAGTGATGAAAGAAAAATATTGTTTTTTTCCAATATTTAATTCATTGGCTGGGGCTCTATATCAAAAGACAGATTAAAGAAATAACAGATTTATTTATTACAAGCTTTGAGTGACATGGGAGACTTCATAAGGAAATAAAGACCTGAAGAGATAAAGTTTTTTTTTTTTTTTTTTTTTTGCCAGTCCTGGGCTTGAGCTCAGGGCCTGAGCACTATCCTTGGGTTTTCTGAAGAGTAGAGCTCTACCATTTGAGCAACAGCACCACTTATGGCTTTTTTCTACGTATGTGCTACTGGGGAATCAAACCCGGGTCTTTGTGCATGCTGGCAAGCACTCTACCACTAGGCCAAACTCCTGGACCCCAAAGACAAAGTATTTATTGCTTGTTTGTTTTTAGTAAATAGGTTTGTAGAAGAGTAGAAACACAGACTTAAGAAGACTTAATGAAGCATAACAGAAGACAAAGAGTTTGATTTCATGAAAATAAACCAGGGAAACTGAGAAAAGCTTATCTGAATTCTTTTTGTTGTCTTTGTACTTTCAGAAATGACTCTTTTCTTCTGGGTACAGGGAGTAGAGGTAGGATGTCTCACACAAAGGCCTTAGTATCTAGTTCAGAAGAAGGCAATGAAATCTTCCCTATGTTTTATGACTTGCTTCAAGAACAAGGACCAGTTGCAGTTCCCTCAATTTCAGTCAGTTTGATCTTCGAAACTTTGGCATTATAGCAGGATATAAAATTAACCCTCAAAAATCAATGGCTTGGCGAAAGATGGTGGCATTTCAGCATGAGACATACTGAGCTCCTGCCAAGATTCATGTACTGGCAGTGCAGGAGACAGTCCTCTAACAGAAATTGATCCTAAGTAAGCTTCAGGACCACAGAGAACTCAGGCAGAGAGGAAAAAAAGGAAAAAAAAAAGGAAGAATACCAGCACAAAAAGAGAGCATGGAGCTCCACCGCGGAGCAGCCGGGAGACAAAGGCTCTTCTGAATCAGAGCAGAGAAAGCGCTCCACAGCAGCGCAGACCCACTGGCTGCAGACAGAGAAACATAGAGCCTGCGCGAGCCCAGAGCCCACACCTGGCCATGCATGGACCTGCCAGCTTCACGGAACGGGAGAATCTAGCAATTTGTGAGTAGCTCCGAGGAGAAGTTTCCACTTCTGCTCCGGGAATGGCATTGGGAGGGAGCCCCTTCCCCACCAGCTGAGAGCAGCGCCATCTTGACTGCTGGCAATGACCCAGGCCAAAGCAATTGGAGCCTAAGAGGTGTTGCTGACAGCGCCACCTAACTGGCAAAGGATTTCCCAAAGATCCCTTAGCCAGAAATCCAGTCCCAGCACTGCTGAAGTCCATCCCCCTGCGCCTCATGCAGACCTGGTAAACAAAGCCGCCTGGGATCTTTAAGCTTTGTTTTACCAAACAAGCAATCTCATCCGAAAAACCGCAAAGCCAAATCACAAGAGAAAAAGATTTTGTGAAGTGTTTAGATCCCGAATTTAGTGGAGACACAAGTTTCCCAACCTCTCCCCCCACCAAAAAAAAAAAAAAAAACAACCTGAAGAATACCCTTTTTTTTTAATCTTTTTTTACCCCATTTCATTTGCATTTTTAAATGGTCTATTTTTCTCTTTGCCATTTGACCTACAACTTTTTTTCTAATGTTCTGATTCATTCCTTTTTTTGTCTTTTTTTCTTTTTTTTCTTTTTTTCTCCTCTCTTTTCCCACAATCCTGCTGTCACTGTGGTCCTTCCTAGAAACACAGTGACAGCTCTGGGTACAGTTTGAACAAAAACGATATCCATATTGATACAGTCACCTGCTTTTTAAACTCCGGGTTCTCAACCCTAGTATCTCTTGGGTAAGAACTCAGAACAGTGAAGAATCTCCCCCCACATTTTTTGTTTTTGTTTTTGTTTTTGTTTTCATTTTGTGTGTGTGTGTGTGTTCTGTTTTCTTTTATTTTGTTGCTGTTTTCTTTCTTTTTTTTTTCTTTTCTTTCTTAAATTGGTATCATTGAAATCTCCTATATCAACCTCTCTCTTTTCTCTATATATTATTCTTATTACTCTTCTTATTTTGATAAGTTTTATCTAAGTTCATCTAACCTATCAAGACACAGGCCCTAATGAAAGCTTGTAAAAATGGCAGGAACTAATATATATTCCTCAAGCCTGACTCTCAATCAATGGACTTAACTCTCCAATTAAACGGCATAGATCAAAAAAAAAGGATCCATTGTTCTGCTGTCTTCAAGAGACACATCTTACCCAAAAAAACAAACACCTTTTGAAAATGAGAGGTTGGAATAAACTCTATCAAGCCATAAACAGGCTGGAGTTGCCATCCTCATATCAGATAAAATAGATTTCAAACTAAAATTAGTGAGAAAAGACAGAGAAGATTACTAGATACTACCAAAGGGATCTTTCCTCCAGGAGGACATAACCATCCTAAATATCTACACACCGAATCCCGGAGCTCTGAACTTCATCAAGCAAACTTTACTTTCACTGAAACCATACATACATCAAAACACACCACTCTCACCTTTGGACAGATTAACAAGGCAAAAACTCAACAGAGAAACCTTAGAATTGAACAACTATATGGACCAACTAGATCTAACAGACATCTGCAGAATATTCCACCCAGAAACAACACAATATACATTTTTCTCAGCAGCACATGGAATATTTTCCAAAATAGACCACATTTTAGGCCATAAAACAAACCTGGACAGATTCAGAAACACTGAAATTATTCCCTGCACTCTCTCAGACAACAAAGGCATCAAATTGGAACTGAACACCCATCTCCACCAATGAAAACCCTGTAACTCATGGAGATTGGACAACACATTGTTGAATCACCAATGGGACATCAAAGAGATCAGAACAGAAATCCAACAGTTTATGAAATTTAACAAAAAGGAGCACACAAAATACCAGCTCCTTTGGGAGATGGCAAGGGCAGTACTCAGAGGAAAATTTATAGCTCTGAGTGCCTACAATAACAAATTGGAAAAATCACAAACCAACAATTTAATGTGTCACCTTAAGCTCCTGGAAAAAGAGCAACAAACCAACCCTGATCCCAGTAGAAGAAAGCAAATTATTAAAATGAAAGCAGAATGAAATGAATTGGAGTCCAAAAAAACTATAGAAAGAATCAACAAAACAAGGAGTTGGTTCTTTGAAAGAATTAACAAAATTGACAAACCCATAGCAAATTTTACCAAAAAGAGAAGAGAGCATAACTCAATAAACAAAATCACAGATGAAAATGGTAATATCATGACAGAAATTACCAAGATCCAGAGCATCATGAGGGAATACTTCTCAAACCTTTACACCAACAAATTTGAGAATCTAGAAGAAATCAATGAATTCCTAGCCAATATTAACATAACCACACTGAACCAACTAAACAGGCCTATTTCAAGCACTGAAATAGAAATGGCAATAAGAAAACTTCCACCTAAGAAAAGCCCAGGGCCAGATGGATTCACAGCTGAATTCTATAAGATCTTCAAAGCAGAGCTCACACCAATACTCCTCGAGCTCTTCAATGAAATTGAAAATGAAGGTTCTTTATCAAACTCATTCTATGAAGCCAGTATAACCCTCATCCCAAAGCAGACAGAGATTCATCAAAGAAAGAGAACTATAGACCCTTTTCTTTGATGAACATTGATGCAAAACTTCTCAATAAAATACTGGCCAACTGTTGTCAGCAACTCATCCAAAAAATTATATACTATGATCAAACAGGATTCATCCCAGGGATGCAAAACTGGTTCAACATATGCAAATCAATTAATATAATTCAACACATCAACAGGAGCAGGGACAAAAATCACATGATTGTCTCAATAGATGCAGAAAAGGCATTTGACAAGAGCCAACACCCCTTTACGTTAAAAGCTCTGGAGAAACTAAGAATCCATGGAACATTCCTCAGTATAATAAAGGCTGTGTATGAGAAACCCACAGCTAGTATTATACTTAACAGCGAAAAACTAAAGCCATTCCCTCTAAAATCAGGAACGAGAAAAGGATGCCCACTCTCTCCACTCCTCTTTAACATAGTATTAGAATTCCTAGCCAGTGCAATAAGGCAAGAAGCAAGCATAAAGGGGATCCAAATAGGAAAAGAGGAAGTAAGACTTTCCCTCTTTGCAGATGACATGATCCTGTATTTAAAGAATCCTATAGACTCTACTCCCAAGCTCCTGGAGCTGATTCAAAACTTTGGAAGGGTAGCAGGGTATAAAATTAACCCTCAAAAATCAACTGCCTTCCTTTACGCCAACAGTGAGAGGAATGAGGCAACAATCAGGAAATCAACTCCTTTTTCAATAGTCTCAAAGAAAATAAAGTACCTAGGAATTACCTTAACTAAGAATGTAAAGGACCTTTTTTGATGAAAAATTTAAAACCCTGAAAAAGGAAATTAAAGCAGAAATGGACAAACCTCCCATGCTCCTGGATTGGATGAATCAATATTGTGAAAATGACAATCTTGCCAGGGGCTATCTACAAATTCAATGCAATACCCATCAATATCCCAATGTCATTCTTTAATGAAATAGAAGAGGCAATCCAAAATTTCATATGGAATAATAAAAGACCCCGTATAGCAAAAATACTTCTTAGCAGAAAGAACAGCGCAGGAGGAATTTCAATACCAAACTTTAGACTCTATTACAGAGCTATAATTATCAAAACAGCTTGGTACGGGCACAAGAACAGGCCTGAAGACCAATAGAATAGAACTGAAGACCCAGATATTAAACCACAGACCTATGGCCACCTAATCTTTGACAAGGGAGCCAAAAAAATAGAATGGAAGAAAGATAGCCTCTTCAACAAGTGGTGCTGGCAGAACTGGTTAAGCACCTGCGGAAAACTAAAGTTGGATCCTTCTTTGTCACCCTTTACTAGAATTAATTCCAAATGGATCAAAGACCTGGAAGTAAAAGCCGACACTCTCAAAACTTTACAAGAAGGAATAGGAGATACACTAGACCTCCTTGGCACAGGTCGAAACTTTCTTAATAAGGACCAAGAATCACAACAAATCATTGAAAAGCTGGATAAGTGGGACTGCATTAAACTGCAGAGCTTTTGTATGGCAAAGGACATAGCTAGTAAACTAATTAGGAAGACTACAGAGTGGTAGAAGATCTTCACCAACCATACAACAGACAAAGGCCTCATATCTAAAATATATCAACAGCTCAAAAAATTGAAACAATCCAAAACTATTCTCCAAAGTAACGACCATCCCATTAAAAGATGGGCCAAAGACTTAAAGAGAGACTTCTCTGAAGAAGAAACAAAAATGGCCTATAGACACATGAAGAAATGCTCAACATCTCTGGTCATAAAAGAAATTCAAATCAAAACAACTCTAAGATTCCACCTCACTCTAGTTAGAATAGCCAGGATCAAGAAAACTAATAACAACAGATGCTGGAGGGGATGTGGCCAGGAGGGATCACTACTACACTGTTGGTGGGAGTACAAACTCGTTCAACCTCTATGGAAAGCAGTATGGCAGTTCCTCAAAGACTAAACATAGAACTCCCCTTGGGCTCTCCTAGCAGAGATTTGCAATAGAGCAAATCCTTGATACAAAAGGCCATATAGTAGAATGCTAAATGAAAGGATCTGTACGATATATAAACATATGCCATATAATGAATGATTGTTGTTCTTAAGGTAGTATGTTATCTCTCTTCTCTTGCTGTCCCTTGGTTATCTCATATTGTTACAGTATCTCACTTTGTTACCTGATATATTGGATATATTTGTATTTGGTTATTTTAAATTGGATAGGGAAGGGGGAAAACAAGATGAGGGATGGGGGTCGGGAGGAGGGAAATGGGGACCAAGACGTGTGAAAATGTATCAATGTATGGGAATTAATGCACCATCTGTCTGGCAAATATCATCTAACCCTTCTATTAATTACAATAAAAAATATATGAAAAAAAGAAAAAAAATCAATGGCTTTCCTGTATGCCAACAAGAGGAGTGAGGCAGAAATCAGTGAAGCAACTTCTTTTGTAATAGCCTCAAAGAAAATAAAGTACTTAGGAATTAACTAAGAATGTAAAGGACTATCTACATATTCCTTGCCATACTTATCTGTATTCCAATGTCATTCTTTAAGGAAATAGAAGAAGCAATCCAAAATTTCATATGGAGTAATAAAAGAGTCTGTATAGCAAAAACAATCTTTAAAACAAAGAGCAGCACAGGAATCAATACCAAACTTTAGACTCTATTATTGAGCTATAGTAACCAAAACAGCTTGGTACTGGCACAAGAACAGGCCTGAGAACCAATGGAATAGAACTGAAGACCCAGAAATCAACCCACAGACCTATAGCCACCTAATCTTTGATAAGGGAGCCAAAAAAATAGAATATAAGAAAAACAGCCCCTGCAGTCAGGCGTGGTGGCTCACATCTGTAATCCTAGCTACTCAGGAGGCTGAGATCTGAGAATAAATGTTCAAAGCCAGGCCAGGCACAAAAATGATCTGAGACTCTTATCTCCAATTAATCTTGAGAAAATGGGATATGGGGCTTGACTTCAGGGTAGTATGGTAGCCTTGAGCTGAAGAGCTCAGGGAGTGCACCCAGGCCGATTTCAAGCACCATGACCCACAAAAGAAAAAAAAAAATGAGACAGCCCCTTCAATAAGTGGTGCTGGCAGAACTGTTTAAGCACCTTCAGAAAACTAAAGTTGGATCCTTCTATGTCACCCTGTGCCAGGATTAATTCCAAATGGATCAAAGACCTCGAGGTAAAAGCAGATACCCTGAAAACTTTACAAGAAGGTATAAAAAATACACTAGGTCTCCTTGGCACAGGTCGAAACTTTCTTAATAAGGACCCAGAAACACAACAAATTAAAGTCTGGATAAATGGGACTGCATTAAACTTCAGAGTTTCTGTATGGCAAAGGACATAGCTAGCAAGCTAAATAGAAAGCCCACAGAGTGGAAGAAGATCTTCACTAGCTATATAGCAGACAAAGGCCTCATATCTAAAATATATCTATAGCTCAAAAATTTGTATCTCTCCAAAAAGAAATCTTCAAAGAACCATCCCATATAACCACACATATAATGAGTGATTGTTGTTCTTAATGTACTGTTATCTCTCATCTCTTTTGCTATCCCTTGGTTATCTCATATTGTTACCGTATCTCACCTTGTTATTGGATATATTTTTATATGGTTATTTGAAATTGGATAGGGAAGGGGGGGAAATAAGATGAGGGGTGGGAGTGGGGAGCAGGGAAATGGGGACCAAGACATGAGAAAGGGCATCAATCTATGTGAATTAATGCACCTTCTATCTGGCAAATATAATATAACCCTTGTATTAATTACAGTAAAAATATATGAAAAAAAAAGATGGGCTAAAGATTTAAAGAGAGACTTCTCTGATGAGGAAATAAGAATGGCCTTAGACACATGAAGAAATGCGCAACATCTCTTGGTATACAAGAAATGCAAATCAAAACAACTTTGAGATTCCACCTCACTCCATTTAGAATGGGCTTTATCAAGAAATCTAATGACAACAGTTGTTGGCAGGGATGTGGCCAGGAGGGATCTCTACTACGCTGTTGGTGGGAGTGTAAACTCCCTCAACCACTATGGAAAGCAGTGTGGCAGTTCCTCAAAAGACTAAACATAGAACTCCCTTATGACCCAGCAAGTCCACTCCTTGGCATTTACCCAAATGTCTAGAAACAAGGACATACTAAAGCCATTATTACAAAGATGTTCATTGCAGCACCATTTACCATAGAAATGTATGGAACCAACACAGATGCCCCTGAGTAGACGATTGGATCAAGAAGATGTGGTATTTATAAACAATGGAATTCTATGCTGCCATAAAAAAGAATGACATCACCCCATATGTAAGGAAATGGAAAGACTTAGAAAAAATCCTATTAAGTGAAGTAAGCCAGACTCAAAGGAACATAGGCTCCATGGTTTCCCTTATTTGTAATAATTAGTACACATCTAGAACTCTCCTAACAGAGGATTACAATAGCTCAAAATGTAGGTACATAAGGTCATATAGGATGAGACTAAATGGAAAGATCTCTAGGATATGGAAATAAGATATTTATGTTGTGTGATTGCTGTTCTTAATATACTATTTATCTTCTCTTTTTTTGCCCCTTGGTTAATCTCATATTGTTGCTGTATCTGTCTTTGTTACCTGGTATACTGTATATAAGTTTATTTGTTTATTTTAAATAGGAAAGGGATGGGGGAAACAAGTTGTTTGGGAGTGGTGGGGAGAAGGAAATGGGGAGAAAAATATGAGAAGGGGTATCAATGTGTGAGAAGTAATGCACCTACTATCTGGTAAATGTTACTGTAACCCCTCTATACATTACCTGCACAGTTAAAAATAAGGAAGTCGGCTGTGTTTTATCTTTTTTTTAGAAGGATTATTGGTTTACTGGTCAAACAGCAAAGAATGTTATTTGCATATTATTTTTTGTAGAAGTAAACAATGAAAATACTGAAAGTCAATACTGTGGAGAAGAAGACTGGATGAAGGAATAGCATAAAGTGGTTAAACACTCTTCAGTTGTAAAAGCTGTATTTGTAGAATGAAGGAAGAAAGGAGCTAAGAAAGGTAGCTTGGCCAAAGAGAACTTTAGTTGCTAATGAGGCTGGAGTACAAGCTCCTACTCTCTTCTAAAATATGAGTGGCTATTTTGTATCTAGCACTGTGCTAGCTTCCAGAGTAATAAAGATAAGTGATGCAATGGAAACATAGTAGCATATAATATATATTTAATAATCACAACCAAAAATGATGAGTAAAGCAGTAGAGCTCTGTGTATATATCTCTACAAGCCTGCAAACCATAGGATGAGTAATTGTTAATTGTGAGGAAGAATTAGTTAAGGCTATTTATAGCTAGAGTCCTTTGAATAGAATTTTCAAGGTAATCTATGAAACTTAATTGTGATGAGATCAGTTAAGGTCAATATGAGAGGAGACACTCAGCATATGGGAATGTAGCTTGGTGGTAACTTGTCAAGCTTTCCTTTCTATGTGTAATGGACAGTTGCTGAAGTAGTTGAGTAGAGGAGGAATAAAGTCAGTTTTGTTATGGGTTGAGTTCTGTGTTAGTCTTTTGGTCATGATGACAAATATCTGACAGAGTGTAAAGGAGGGAAGATTGATTTTGCATTTTATTTGGTTTCAGAGGTTTTAGTCCATGACAGGTTGTTTCTCTCCATTTCTAGACCTGTGGGCAGCAGAGAGGAGTGGTACAGGAAAAGTATTGTCTTCACAGCAGCCAGGAAATAGGAAGGAAACTATCTTTCCTTTCCTTTCCTTCCCTACAGAGTAATGTACAGTTCCAGGTATATTCAGGACAACTATTCTTATCACCCCTCCCTTATTTCTTGCCCTGTGGAAGCACCCACACAGGCTCACCAAGAGGAGTGTTTTACTAATCTTCCAAGTGCCTTTCAGTCTGTCTGTTTGATAATCCTGATTAACCCCTACATGCTCTGACAACAGAATAGGGAATAGATTGCCTGGGGCTCAGCATGGTACAGTAGGTATTTTAGAAATAAAGAGATAACCTCAAACAATTACGAGAGTGCTTGAATTCTTGAAGGGATGCTTTCATGAAGGATTTGATAACGATGTAGAAATTCCGAGAAGGATGGAAGTGCTTCTGGATAAGTGGGCTACAGAATAATAAATATTTCTGTCTGCTGAGGACTGATCACTTGGGACAGAAAAAGATTGTTCTCATCAGCAGACACACTGATGGGGGCAAGGAAATGAATATATCATAATGGTAGCCATAGTTGATTGCCATTTGGGCAAAGATTTTCTATAACTTAGCCTCTCAGGAATAAAGGCCTCACAGATAGTTTTTCTGATCCAATCAGTTTTAGCATGCGGTTAGAAGACATAAAGATAAAAGGAATACCGTTTTATTTTTGTTACAATTGTTAGTGTTTGATTTTTTTATTTTTAAGAAATAAAAATAACTAAAGCTCAGGGTAGTGGTAAAGAGGATGAGTAAGATTTTATGTCATCTAAGGCTTGCAAGTCAAAATATGAATAAGGTAAAGGACAGATTTTATTATTTCAGTCTGTTCAGAAAATGATTTTCACATCCATTCTATGAACAATGAGCCATTGTTATACTCTATCATAAGGATTTACAAAGTATATCCACTTGCTAATATCGCTAATTCTCAGTAACTCACATTCACAGTCAATAACAATTCTATTCAACAACATTGCCAACAAAATTGATATTCTTACTTCCAAAATTGATTTTTTTGACCCATTGCATCTTAATTTAAAAAAAAAACTGAAGCCAGCTATAAGATTTTGCTCACAATCATTTCAGAAAAAAAGAACAGAGATGAGGGGAAATATTCAGTTTTGCATTTTAAATACGTTTTTATTTTTATTATTATTATGAAAAATGCTGCTCTTCTAGGGAATGGAGTTTAAATGAACACTTGTCTCCAGTCCATTCCCTAGGGTAATCAATAACAAACTCATTTGTATGGAAAAGAGAATATCTCTATATTTCAAAGTAAAATTTATTGTACTACCTATCTACAGGAATAAGGATTTCTTATATGTTGAGGCAGCAAACACACATTTAGCATGAGATAAGACTTCATATTCCTCTGCAGGGATATATTCCTTTTTTGGTCAGTTGTATGACTTGAACTCTGGGCCTGAGCGCTATGCTTAATTTCTTCAGCTCAAGACTATCGCCCTACGCCTGGGCCTGCACATTGTCCCTGAGCTCTTCAGCTCAAGGCTTCCACCCTACCCTTTGAGCCACAGCACCACTTTCAGTTTTCTAGTGGTTAATTGGAGATAAGAATCTCATAGACTTCAGGGCCTGAGCTGGCTTTGAACCTTTATTCTCATATCTCAGCCTCCTGAGTAGCTAGGATTACAGGCGTGAGCCACATCACCTGGCTATAGGTGTGTGTATTCTCATTAAATAGAATTGGTGTGCTATCCTTAACACTGGATAATTATCTGAAGTCTCTGTACTTACAAACTATTATGTTTATGAGGTGAAATAGCTGTTATTTCATTTTCAAAGAGAGCCTATAACTTTCTGGTTAGGCGAGAAGGGATGCATTTTTTTCCAGCCCATTTGAAAGTAGCAAGAATGATTTAGCATGATAAGAAAGTCAATTTATACTGTTGTTAAGTACTATTATTTACAGAAGAAGAATTCTGTTCCGGGGAGTTGAACAACACCCTAATACAAGTACTTTTGAATAGTTTTGTGTATCATCATAATAACTTACTCTCTATCAGCCAATAAGGACAAACTTCGAAGTGGAGAAGTCTATTGGAAGGTAAGCATCTTGGACCCTTTGATTTCATTTTGGATGTTATATCCTTACATGAGTTTCTGGAGTATGGGCACAGTTAACTGTACAGTTTTTCACATGTATTATCTATGTGATAGCACCTTATTTACATAACGTTTATAGGCATACCACTCCTGCTGACAATTCAGAGTCAATATTGGAATTAAATATAAACAGTAGGAAGGAAATGTAACTGTTGAGATGGAGAAACAAAGGATACTTTCATGTGTGATTAGGCAATGATGAGAGTCTGATGAAGTGGAAAGAGGGAAATCTGTGCTGGATGCCCACTTTCTTCATGGGACATGGCCTTTGTGACCGAGATATGATGGCAGCATGCACTGGGGAAAGATGTCATTGAATCTCTGCCATGTGATGGAGTGAGCAAGATAAAATTCCTTCATGAAGAAAGAACTTTTATGTCAGCAGAGAGGCCACTGTGTGAAATGAAGGTAAGATAGCTCTGTTTTGCTGATTACTTTTTAGAGTGGGATTTGGAAATGGATCCCTATGGAAAAAATAAAGCAGTAAGCAAAGTGCAAATGGAAATAAGTAAGCTCAATCTCTATTCTTTTTTCTTTTGATTGATCATAGGGCTTGGACTTAGGGTCTGGGCACTGTATTTGAGCTTTATCATTCAAGGCTAGTGCTCTACCACTTTGAACCACAGCACCACTTTGGGATTTTCTGGTGGTTTATTGGAGATGAAAGTCTCCCAGAGTTTGCTGCTTGGGCTTACTGTGAACTTCAATCCTCAGATTACAGATGTAAGCCTGTGCCTGCTTGAAAATTATTTTTGTGGCTAAACGTTATAGGAGGTGGTTGTTCTGGACAAAGTTTCTGCACATAGCACCACAAAGCCATGCTGGAAATCAAAATGGACTCACGTGCTAAAGTTCTAGATCACCTAGAGGAAACAAATCCCTTCATTTAACCTTCCAAGAGATGGAGATCAGATATGATAGTTAACACTCCCAAAACAGGCCAATTTTTATTAGAATAATAATATATCCCAACTGCCTTCATCAATACATTAGGAAGAGAACCTAAAATGACTGGATGTGAACCAGTTAGATATTATTTTTCTATTGTTCTGTTTCTCCATGCCTGCTTTACAAAGGAAAAGAACTTTGAAAGTCTTCTTTTCTATCTACCTACCTACTTACCTACCAACCTACCTACCTATCATCTCTCAGTATGCCATAATGTCAGAAAGGGAATCTTGATGTCCTTCTTGAATGAGGATTTAGTTTTATTTTTGCTGAAGTTTCCAAAGGCAATCAAAAAATCACAGAGAATTCATTCATATGTTCTTTATAATATAGTTTTAAAGTAAGACATTAGAATGAAACAAATTAAAAAGCAAAATGAAGAAAATATATGAGTTTACACTTCCACTCACGGTGTAGTAGTGATCTGGAAAGCAGTCTGGCGATTCCTCAAAAGACTAAACATAGAGCTCCCCTATGACCCAGCAATTCCACTCGTTGGCATTTACCCAAATGTCCAGAAACAAGGGCATATTAAAGCCACTAGCACAACTGTGTTCATTACAGCATTATTTACCATAGCTGAGATATGGAACCAACCCAGATGCCCCTCAGTAGATGAACGGATCAAGAAGATGTGGTACTTATACACAATGGAATTCTATGCTGCCATCTGAAATGAAAAGACTTAGAAAAAATATTAAGTGAAGTAAGCCAAACCCAAAGGAACATAGGCTCAATGGTTTCCCTCATTTGTAATAATTAGGACACATCTAGGATTCTCCTAGCAGAGGATGGTAATAGCTCAAAAGCTATGTACATATGATCATACAGTATGAGACTAAATGAAATGAACTCTAAACAAAATGGAAACCAGAGATTTATCTTTGTGCTTGTTGTTCTCCTATGTGAAGTTATATTTTTTCTCTTTTTTCCCCCCTTATGGTTAGTCTCATGTGGTTACTGTATCTGACTTTGTTACCTGGTATATTGTATATATGTTTATTTGTTTAATTGAAATAGGATAGAGAAGGGGGAAAACAAGATGACTGGGAGGGTGTGAAAGGAGCAGAAGGGGCACAAAACATGAAAAGGGATATCAAGTTTTGAGAAGTAATTCATCCATTACCTAACAAATGTAACTGTAACCCCTCTACACATTATCCAGACAAATTTTTATTTTGACTATTTTAGAATTTCACAATTGTAATTTATTTTCACAGATGAAAGATCATTTGACTTGTAGTTTTCAGATACCATTTTGGATTCCAAATGGAATTAATCACAATCTGCATTGTGATTATAATTTAAATTTATGGGTTTCTTTCAATTTTAATGTTTTTCTATAATTTATATTGTATAGAGTAGATGCGGCAGCTGTTGTATGATTTTGCCCTGAATATTTAAGAGGGAAACTAAAAAACTTCATGTAAAATTTGTCTAGCAATTTCATTCATAATTCAATGTATGTCAAAATGCTTGAGTTGAGGCAAAAGACCATTTTCACTGGGGATGTAGCTTGCTGGTAGAGTACTTGTCTAGCAGAAATGAAATCCTAGCATAACAACAATAGTAGTGGTAACAACAAAAATACTGCTCATAAAAATAGGCATTTCAGAGAGGATGTGTGAAAAAGTCACTTACTTAATTTTGTTGAGAGAGTAGAACAATTAAATATATTCTACTTCTCTTGCCATGTTTGCTTATTAAAATGCCTTTTCTGCTTGTCATTCATTAATAGAACTGTTCTTTGGTTTCTTTGCACATTGATTTCAAAAGTCTGCCTACTAAGAAATGATGTACATTGAAATCAGAATGCAGAAATGGGAATGTGAGTTTTAAAATATGGTTTTTCTGACTTTTTTCCCTCAGAATTTTCCATTTTATAGGTCAAATCAACTTAGGCCTTTAAAAGATACACAGTCAATTGTTTTAAGAAGAGACAATCACTGCTTTTCTGTCAGTGTGTCTTGAGTTTTGCAGTTTGCAACTATGAAAGCTAGGTCCTTTAAATGAGGGTAAGATATTGCTTTCTAGAGGTGGTTTGGAGCATATCTGAGGATCCAAGAATTCAGTGTGATTGCCCTCTATGTCTTGTGCTCTGTTGGAATGGTCTAGACTATCCTGCAAATCACCACTGGTGTGCTGAAAGGCCTCTAGTACCTCCCTTCTGGATGAAGGTGGGTGTTTTCCTTACATGATTTGACTGGGATCCAATAGGTACAGCATCCCAGCTTTTCCTCATTAACATTTGTGTGTGTATGTCCCTGAGCTCTTCAGCATGAGGCTAGCACTCTACCACTTGAGTTGCAGCACGGTTCCCAATGCTTAATTGAGATAAGAGTATCATGGATGTTCTCTCATAATCAGTAGAAGCCTTGGGCTCTCCTACCAGAGATTTGCAATAGAGAAAAACCTTGATACATAAGGCCATATAGTATGACGCTAAATGAAAGGACCTCTAGGATATAGAAAGAAAAGCCATATAATGAGTGATTGTTGTCCTTAATGTACTATGTTATCTCTCATCTCTTTTTCTGTCCCTTGGTTATCTCATATTGTTACAGTATCTCACTTTGTTATCTGATATATCGGATATATTTGTATTTGGTTATTTGAAATTGGATAGGGAAGGGGGGGAAACAAGATGAGGGATGGGGGTGGGGGGGGAGGGAAATGGGGACCAAGATATGTGAAAGGGTATCAATGTATATGAATTAATGCACCATCTATCTGGCAAATATCATGTAACCCTTCTATTAATTACAATAAAAATATATGAAAAAAAAGAGTCTCATGGACATTTATGCCTGGGCTTTGAACCTCGAATCTCAAATCTCAGCCTCCTGAGTAGCTAGGATTCCAGGCATGAACCACTGGAGCCTGGCTTGAGTGTAGGGTTTTAACCAAAGGAAGTTAGGTGTGTTGTAGAATAGTCTTTAGAAATGTGTTTAAAGAATCAGTGAAAACAAACTTGAGGTTCAAGTTGAAGATCAGTGTAACTTTTCTAGTGTACTTAACTGGGCTCCATTTTCTAACAGCAGCTCAATTATCATGATATCATCTGTCTTTATCAGTGCCTGAGGTGCTTTAATACAGGTTGGTTGATCAAAGAGAAAGCTGGAACTCCACCTACTAATAGAAAAGACTAGGGCTAAGTTGTGGCTTAAGTGATAAGAGAGCTTGCCTACTAAATACAAGGCCCTAAGTTCAAACCCCAGTTCTGCCAAATATCAGTCAACCACTGCTTACACTTGATTTATACATAATTGATGATTATCTTTTCCTCATAATTGTTAAGACCAGAAATTACAGATTAGAAATTAGGCATTTAAATCTTAACTACATGTCTGACAAGGAATTTTTGAAATTTCTCTTGATAGCTACTTGAATCCATCATCTTAATATTTCAAGTATTTATTGAAGCCTATAAATGGAGGCTAGATGTAGCAAATCATTTTTTTCCTTTTTTAACAAGGTTTTATTGTTATTATAAAGGGTATATAAGGAATACAATGACCCTTCCCTGATTCAGTCCCAGTTTTTCTCTCCCATCCCCAACCATAAATTGTAGAATTCATTTTCAAGTGTCCAGCATGTACCATTGCTGCTTTTGTTCACTCTTTGTCCCTTTATTTCTACATCTCCCCTTACACTCCAAATGAAATATATAACAGATAAGTTTTAAGGTGATATTAGGGGAGGCACACAGAATATTTGTCATCCATTTATTTAACATTCAGTGTAGCAATGTGCATCCATGTTGCTTCAATGTCAGTGACTTACTACTAGTTTTAGAAATGCTGTTATTGTATAAAAGACAAAACCATATTTTAATATTCTATACAAGAAGCCATAAGTACACTTTGGCCTTAAGGGAGATGATGACAATCAGAGTGCAAAGGGAATATTGCATGGAGAAGTTTGTGTTTGATTTTTGAAGGCCACACTTATTCCCCAGAGAAGATTAGGCAGCTCTTGAATGCCTTTTGTTTACAGAATCAGGAACAAGACTACAAATTACCAAACAAACTCCCTAAAGAGTACTGAAAATTTCCAGTTCAACATTGCTTCAAGTCAGAAGGCCCCTGTGGAGGAGTGAGATGCATTTCTAATGCATGCTCAAATAAGTCCTTTTCATATCTCTAAATGAACTAAAATTATCAGGCAAGCTGACTTTTTCTTTCCATCATCAAAGAGCCATTCAACCTAGTTTCTTTCTTGGAATTTTCATTTGGCATCTTGTATAAATGACTTTAATGTACTTTTAGTATCAGTGGCTTTCACAAATCAGTTGTAAGGTCCTAGGTGCATTCAACTTGTGAGTTTTTATTGACTACTAAATAAATAAACATACTGTTTTTTTCCCCTACCTGGGATTATACACATGGTAAGTGGTTACATTTTGAAAGGATTTCAATCTGTTTTTCCTAGGAATTAAACTGAAATTTATACCAGAAACCTTTTTCTGTCTTGTTTTTATTGAAGAAGAAACAAAGGAAGGCACGTGGAGTTAAAAGGCTAGATGCATGGTTCTTCACAGTGTCATGGAACACATATGAGAAAAGACACCACCCTTTGCTCATTTCTTTGTTCCCAGTTGAAATCCACAGAGGAGTGAAAGACGTTCTTTATGGTGAATTGTGAATGTGGATGTCATACCCATGTCACTAATGCACCTTGCGATGCACTAGGACCTTTCCTTGAGAGGAGGAATGGATGTCTGCTTATATTATAACAATATTCTTCACTCCACCAAGTTAATCAGACTCCACGTATACATCTGGGGACAAAAAAAATGTTTGAGTCTGGATACACTTCAGAGTAGGGAATCTGAAGCTGGTGACTGGAACAATAAAACAGTCTTAATCAGGAGGTTTAGTGCGCAATCATAGGATTTAGAATCTATGTTCTTTCAGTCAAATGTGAACTCAACTTAATTGTAAGGTTCTGGAAGAAACAATTACTCATTGGGTAAACTCATTTGTTTTGGATTGATTTGAATAAAAGATTTGTTAGAAATTACAGAACTATAATCTGAAAACTCTACTCCCAGTTTAAAGCTTGTCAATGCCTATAAATCCTCATATTTTGTCAACAGAAGTTCCTTGGAATAATATAGTGATTAATTCAATTTCATGTGATGTATATTTCTTTTACACATATGGAAATATTTGAAGTGACTCATCAAAGTATTTATGAATGAACATAGGAATCTCATTCATCTTACTCATTGAATCTTTAATAAATTTATAAAATCTTCAATTTCTTCAACATTTGATTTCATATAGGATAATCTTTTTTAATTTTAATTTTTGTTTATTAAAAAATTGTAATTAATAGAGGGTTACACTTATATTCATCAGATAGAAGGAGCATTACTTCACATACACTGATACCCCTTCTCATGTTTTTGTTCCCATTTCCCTCTCCCAATCCCCTCCCCTCATCTTGTTTCCCCAATTCTCATTCCTATTTCAAGTAAACAAATAAATGTGTATACAATATATCAGATTACAAGGTGAGATACCGTAACAATATGAGAATAACCAAGGGAAAACAAAAGAGATGAGAAATAACATAGTATATTAAGAATAACAGTCACTCATTATATAGCTTTTGTTTCCATATCCTGGAGGTTCATACAGGATAATCTTGGTCATCTTTGCCAGAAGCTAGTTATATCTTTATTAACTCTCTTCATTCCTGGAATTTTAAATTAAGCTAAGAATTATATTCATTAGTACTTCTTTCTTGGGATTCAAATAGAAGAGTGTGCATTCCTTATAGGCTAACTGATTATCCATAGGCTTTTCTGGAGTTTCTGAAAATTGTAAACAAGAGGTTTGAAAATAGTTCCAAACAGTTTTATAAGCATAAACCAAGCTAATGCACTATTTCTCAGTATAGGATTTTACTTAGTCCACTTGACTACTTGTAAAGAATGTGTCTGGACATTGACTCAAAGAACCTTTTTTAAAAAGCGTATGAATCATACTCAATGATTTATTCACATATCTATTTAAAAAATTCCATTGGTCATGCTAAAAAAGGTTGCAAGCCCTTTGACTTAAGTATTTCTATAATGGCTGTTAAAATCAATTCTGGCATTAAAGTCTCCAAGAATGAACAATGCATTGAGTGGAAAATTGATTACATGGTCAAAGAACAGTCCTTTGTGGCTGCGTTTGCTTTTTCGATTAGCACAGCTGTCATGGCTGTTGTAGGTGGTCCTCAAAACTTATAAAGAAAAAAAAATCTGTCCTTGACATTGAATGTTTGCCTTTCGGATTTGGGGAAAAGAAATACATTTTCTCTTCCTTATTAACATCTACTGATATAGGTACTAATGTCAAGTTTAATTTTGCAAGGATAGAATAAAGAACTATAGAAAACCACTTCTCGAATTTTTAATCTTAGTTCATGATATATAGATTCTTTTGTGAGGAAAGTTGTTCTGATTTGTAACTGTAGCCTTCTTTCTAATAGAGTAATTTACCTTTGGTAGAAATTCAGCTGATAGATGGATATAGAGTGGAAGATAGTCGCCAAGAAAATATTTTTTTTCCTTTTTGCTCATCAATAAGAATCTTTGAGGGCAAACAATGCGATTGCAACACAGGGAGAACTTTCCCATGCACATTTATCTTGCACACTTTACCTTGGATCACATCCCTTGAATGTGTAATAGGTGCTTATTGAAGCATGCTATTGATTTATCTTGCATTTATTTATTTCCTTGTTTTGTGTTTTCCTTTCAAGCAAATGTGCTTCAGGTCAGACCCTTCTAGTTTTCTAGAAGGATTGATCTACTCTGTTTTGCTTTGAATACACTTCTTAGAAAAATTAGTTCACCAGCCCTTCTGGCTTCTCAGGCTAGCAGTGAAGGGACAACTTTCTACTACTTTTCTTCATCATTGTATTAGTTTGCCATTGCTGTTGTAACAACTGACCACACACTTACTGGCTTAAAAGAACATAAATTTATTATCTTATAATGGCAAAGGACAGAAGTCTAATATAAGCCTCACCAGGCCTAAATGAGAATGGTGATAGAGCTGTGTTCTTTCTGGAAACTCCATAGATGCATCTATTTTCTTACTTTTTCCAAAGGTGACCTGCATTCCTTTCCTTGTGTTCTTATTTCATCTTCAAAGCTAGAAATGGCATGTGGAGTATTTTTCACACATAGGCAACCTGCATTAACTTAATGGTGTGGTTTATTGTTTGTACTGGTTTCGCAATTAGATTGGATCTTTTTGAATATTCCAGGGCATTCTCCTCATTTGAAGGCCAGCTGATTAATTGCTATATGAAAATGCCACATCTATATGAGTACACCCTACTGTGCCAGTGGAAATAAGGCTAGGCTTATTTCCATCCAAAGCCTTAATTTTCCTTTGCCAGATAAGAATATTTTTATCGCTTCCAGATTGGGAAGTGATCATTTCAGGCATCATCCTTCTGACTGTCATACCTGTCTTCATCCACAGTGTGTGTACTAACTGCCAACATATGTGGTGTATGAGAAGACATTACACAGCCTTCTCCCTTCCCCCATCCCCAAGCAGATGACATTTTCATTTACAACAGGGATTTATAATCTGAGCTTTATGGCTTAAAATCTGAATACTTTGAAATGTTATATAGGATGATTTAGAAAGTGGATTTTTTTTCTGTTTTGAAAAAAATCACAGACAAAATTTTGTAATGATTGGGTAGATATTTACATATCCTTATCTCCAATGGTTATTTTTCTAAAATGATAGTTTCAATGTAGTTTCTCCTTCTAGGAATACTAGAATGATTACCAATGGGTTTAAGCTTTTATTTAAAGTAGTACTATTTGGTTGAAGATTTTCTACCAGTACCTACATAACATTCTGGAAAGTTAACATGAAGTCTCTAATATTTCACTTTGTTTTTTAAAATCTGACTAAACACGATTGATGATTACATGATCAATAAGTTTTTCAATGAAATTTTTCCTTTCTACAACTTTACACACTGTGTACAGAAACATTCTGTGATGGATGTTGCAAGCATTAAAGATGTCTCTTTTGTCAGTTCTGTATTTTTGGTGAAAAACTTTCTCTTTATCTAAACTTTTCCAATTATCTTTTGCTTCTTATGTCTAAGATATTTGTGGATGCTAGGTAAAATGTGAAGAAAGATGTATGTTTGATAAAAGTTGGTCTTTTCCTCTTATTGGTAGCTAAAAAGTCTCCCGCTAATTATTTTGACTCTTATTTTAAATGAACATGGATATTAAAAGAATGTAGGAAGACTTCTCAAGCTTTCCATTTTCTCTTAAAATATTGCAGCAGTCCAAATCCTATCAAGCATTGTCTCTCACATGTTTGGAGTTTATCCGTTGAGTGACTCATCACCAATATGTCATATCAAAGTAGCCTCTGCTGGGGCTGGGGTGGGTCACATGTGTGAATAATCTCTGAGAAGCACAGATTCTCATATTCTCCCCAAGTAGCTGTCCAGCATCTGATCTTAAGAGGCAGTGGGTGAATGAAGATTTGGTCAGCACTTCTAAAAGAGTGCCAAACTTCCTTATACCCTACGGTCTAGCTACCTACAGACTCCATCCTTCATATCATAGCTCATCAATTCAATCAGCTCTTTTCAGATGCCCGCCAGGATTCTAGTATAAAGTCAAGTTTTGAATTCACTTTTAAAACCAACAAACTTTCTAAAAGCTTTTCATTTTTAAAACACTTACTGGATGTAAGGCCCACTGCTGTGTGCCATGATCAGTGAGTCATACCTCTCACTTTCCTTGATACTCCAATGAAGTTTAAGAGATACATCAAAGATAAAGAAGTGAGAGACAGGAAGGTCCAGGAGTAGAGTCAGAAAGGGAAAGGGAGAAAGGATAGACCAGATGGTGAATGGACTAAATGATACCAAAGAAATATCACAGGTGATATTTTTACTTAATGATTACTTTCCAAATAAGAAGGATCAAGGTTAAGTTTTCTGGGTTCAGGAAAAGGGGAGGACATTGTAGCCCTGAGTTAGTTTTGAAGAGTGGAGAACAGAGTTGACATTTTGAATAGTGAGGCCAGCAATGGCATGGACTGATTTGATACAGATGATTTATTAAGTTGTAATTTAAAATATATACATGCATTACAAAAACTCATAGCTTAATCTTTTAAAAAGAATCATTCTTGGTATAATTCTAATTGAACCATAGAAGAAAACATTAATTTATGTGGCTTGTAAGTATAAATATAGTTTTTTTTATATGTATGGGCCATACACACATTTGATTAAAATCTTTAACTCTGTCATCAATAATCACATCACATGTTGAAAATACATTTTTAAAAATTTTGTCAATGAACTAGCTAAAGAGTATATGAACTAGCTAAAGAGTATATGAACATTTTATCATCACAGGAATTTTTCTCATCTTCTGTCTAGAGCTTGACATTTCTTTGAGACACTTGTATAGTTGCACTATAGAGTTGCTTGTTATTAATTGGAACCTTCGGTTGGTGGATAGTGATTTTTGTCTTGTAAAAAGCATTAAACAAATTTAAATCATTTAAAGTATATCTGTTTCCTAATAGCAACCATCCAACATCATTCTAATAAAAGAATGCCTACCATACTTTTAATAAATTTCCTTTTATATAATATAAAATATTTAGCAGCAGAACTTGAGATGCCATTAGAGCATCTCATTCATAAATGTCCCGGACCTGATGCATTGAAGGAAGGTTCGTGTGCTTTTACTTTTGGAGGAGGAAGATCCAAAGCCAGCCCTACAAAGACTTTTCAAAAATTAGAAAATTTTAAAAATTAAAAAACTCTTTAGATCTCTACAAAATGTTAAATCTCCTTTTCCTTTTTTTTAGATGCTAAGAAGACATTTTCTGCTGATTGCTACTTAGCGACTTTGAAGGAACTGTTAAACAGCTGTTGAAGGCCAAAATGGATTATTCTGTTTTAGGAAAAACTTATCAGCATTTTCTTGCTGTCACACATTTCTTTATTTTCTCAGAGTTAATTGGTAAATGTCATCCACTCCTGCTGTTCTAGAGAGGCTGAATTTTCTCAAGATGTTTCATAACTTTCTCCTTGAAGGTTTCAATCTCTGTGAAATATTCTAATTTTTCCTAACCACCACCTTTGAAACAGAAGCATCCCAATGACCTTTGTTATAAAAATGTGTAGAAACACCAGTCTCTCTTTTTGTTATTTTTATTCTTGATTAGAAATTTTAATAGCATTTGAATGTATTTGCATATAAGGTTGAAATTTCAGAACACATTTTGGCTTTTAATAGGATAAAGGTGGTGTGTTTTTTTTCCATGATTATTTTTTATTGTAATTAGTAAAAGGGTTACATGATATTTGCCAGATAGAAGGTGCATTAATTCCCATACATTGATACCCTTTCACATGTCTTGGTACCCATTTCTCTCCCCCCTACACCCCCCACCCGTCTTGGTTTTCCCCCCTTCCCTATCAAATTTCAAATAACCAAATACAAATAAATTCAATATATCAGATAACAAAGTGAGATCGGTGGTGTGTTTTTTTAAATTTTTATTTAGTGATTGATTTACAACACTGCTTTTCTTTATAAATCTAAAACCATCATCGAATAGGAAGTATGTGGTTTCTAAAATACCTTCCTTTCCTAAAGCGGCTACAGGATGTCATCCCCATTCACTTTTATAGGAGTCTCTTGAGCTCTTTCAAAAATGTCTGAGTTGAAGACATTTGTTTATATTCTTTACCTAAAGGGTACCTTCCTCTTTTCACAATGTAACTAGGTCCTTTAGTCAAAATGTCACACGTTGGCCTGTCAACAAATCATGAAATAGGTAAGTTTCCTCTGAAGGTCATGCATACAATCGCTCATCAAAGAAATATATAAAAGGTCTTGTAACTCTACCATTTATGTTTGCTCATTCCATACTCTCCCCTCCTTTTTTTTTCTTTTTGTTATCTACCATCATCGTTTGTTTTTCCCTTTTTTAGCCTTTGTTGTACTAATTTGGAATTCATATCCCTTTAAATCATAAGATAGGTTCATCTAATCAAATCCTAATGAATTCTCTACTTTAGATAAGTGGATTAAAACCAAAATGAAATGAAAACAAAAACTCTCTAGGCACCAAGGTGTCTCTGTTTGCTTATACTAGACAGAGGGAGGGGTGGACAAAGGCTGTGGGAACTCGCAGAAAGGAAAACAAAACACAAAACTACTGAGTCCGTAAAGAAGAAAATGAAAGAGCAGCTGTAAATTCTCACAGAAAATACACAGAGGTAGCTTCAGTTACAATTTCAGAATAGGGTATGGGATTAGAGAGGCATATTAAGACATCCATTTTGTAGTGCTATTAATTTCATGTACAATAATTGCATGTAGAATTCCCTATGATGTAGACTTGCATATTGCCATCACAATAAGTGAATCTGTAAAACCAGCCTGTCAAATTCCCTCAGATCTAACCACCCAATAGGCATTGCTTCAAACGGGACACTGTCCCTGGAGGCTGACATTGGTATTGCCGGTTATGTCAGAAAAAAACCAAACAAGAAAAAAAGAAATAGCAAACCACACTCCTTGGCTGCATGGTGTATGTTCATCAGACAATTGATATATGGGCTCTGTTCTAAAATGGCAGTTTCTGAGCAGTAGGATAAAGACTAAAGAATGAATATAGGGTAGAAAATGTAAATATGCTGAGGAAATTATACCAAAATACCAATGAGGTAGTTAAAATAGATTGCTAGTGAAATAAATGGCAATAAGTTGTCATCTATTTATTGTCATGTATTTATGACAATAAATTTTCATCTATTTTATATTCCTTCTCTTTTTCCAGCCTTGAAGAAATCTGATACAAACTCAAAATTCTAAGCATGGATTATAAATAAAATAAATTGAAAAGCCAAGGTCTTTTTAACAAATGGATAATAAATCCCATACATTTTTCCTTATACTTGGATAGACTGAAAAGTCTTTAAAGTTTTTAAAGTTAACAAGATAATTTAAAATAAATAAATAAATTAAATAAATATATTTAGTTGGGTGTTACATGTCTCACACATGTAATATTTGCTCTTCATGAGGCTGGAATTTGTTTCTGACAATCTGAAGGAAGAGGCATGTAGCAGAACTCAAGTTGTTGCCTGTAATTTTGAATATTATTATTATTATTATTATTATTATTATTAGTTGCCAGTCCTGGGCTTGGACTCAGGGCCTGAGCACTGTCCTTGGGTTCTTTTTCTCAAGACTAGAGTTCTACCTCTTGAACCTCAGCACCATTTCTGGCTTTTTTTATGTATGTGGTACTGAGGAATTGAACCAAGGTCTTCATGCATGCTAGGCAAGCACTCTACCACTAGGCCAAACTCCCGGCCCTTATTATTATTTTTATCTTTATTTTCACACACAAGTAAGTATTTAGATGTTGGAAGCTCTTTACATCCCCTATAAACAATTGAATCTCTTTGAAAGAATCGATGTGTACTTTCTTACTGAAGACCTTATAGAGATGGAGAGGGGACTAATGTTTGTTCCCTGATGTGTATGTTTGTCAGGTCTGTGTAATCGTGTAATCAAGTGCCACACACCACACCCAGATCAGAAAATTACTGTTGGGTGGTACTGGAGAGAAGTCAGAGGGAAAGTATTGGAGGGTTGATTTCTTCTGAGGCCTGGGAGGGAAGGATCTTTTCCATAGCCTATCTTGATGTACATATAACACTCTATCTGTACCTCAGTGTACAATATTTTGAGTTTTAGTATGGGCACCAATGATCTGAGATTAGTGCCTTCCCTATAACCTCATTTTAATTTGATCACTCCTGTGAAGATTCTTTAATTAAATCATTTGACCTCAGGGCCTGGGCACTGTCCCTGAGCCAATTTATGTTCCAGGCTAGCACTCTACCACCTGAGCCACAGCACTTCAACATTTTTCTGGCGATAAGAGTCTCATGGACTTTCTTGCCTGGGCTGGCTTTGAACCGTGATCCTCCAATCTCAATCTTGAGTAGCTAGGATTACAGGCATGAGCCATCTGCTCTTGCTTCTGTATCAATTTTTAAGGAGTGAGAATGTCACATTCAACTCATCACATCATGCAATAGTTCCCAGCCTCTATGATTTCCTACTGGACTTTTAAGCCTCACTACATCTTTCCCCATGAGACACTAATCTCTGTTACAGTGCTCTTTGATGTTGTTTCCTGAAAACAATGCCACACACTCTCTTCATCCTAAATGCCATGATCTCATGGCTAATGGCACTTATAAAAACATTCACCCTTCATAAAATCTGTCTTACTAGTTTTTTCTTAGCTTCCAGCTGAGCAAGGAAGAAATTGCTAGTGCTAGGTTTTTAAAATTCAAATACACGAAAAGCTAGAATGGGACAAGCTTGGAAGAATGCTTGGAGCTCTTCTGAGAGTTAGAAAGAAACATTGTCTATAAGCGTCCAGTGAGCTGCGGTGTTAAGTCCAGCTATATTTCTTTAGATTTTGTTTTACTTTTATAAATGTAATTCCTGGCAACATTGTTCATATGCCTCTGATTTTATTGAAGATTTCAGTGTTGACTTTTATAAAGTCAATGACTAGAGGATTGCTGTTCTAATTCAGGATGCCATGAATACTGAGGTTAAAACTTGCAGTTTAAAATGTTCTGTCTAGAGCTTGACATTTCTCCTTAGTCTATCTGAAATTCGCATATAATCCTTTCAAGGGAGTCAATAGACATTTGAAAAATTGAACCCAAATATTTAAAATCAAGATGATAGATCTTAGCATCATGAAGGAAGATAATGCCACAAGTGATCTAATATGATCTAAAATTCAAAGTGTTTTGTAGTATGTGGATCAACTTTTACATTTAGAAGATTTGCATTTTTTAAGATTTGCATTTTTATATTGGATTTACTAGTTACTATTCCTTAATATCATGCTGATGGATGTACAGGAAAAGGTTTTGGTTTTGCAGTAAGTCAGCTGTAGATGAACTAGGTAAGAACTAAAAAGAAACTTACAGATGCAAGTTAGATAATCTATAAGAATAATAATAGAATGATAAGAATAAATAGAATAATAATAATGAAATCTCGTGAAAAGGAACCTTCCACATGATTTTTTTAAGATATTTTTTTCTGCAAACCCCAGGATTTCCAAACATTTTTGATTTGTTGTTTTCTCTTAGGCAGCCTTGCATACATCAGTGAAGTCCCAACTAAAAACTTCACTCTAGGAATAAAGCTGCTCCATTATCTGGAGTTCTGCCACTATCCTGCTTGTCAATACTCAGAGCAGAGCCCTTTTCTAACCTTGTTGGATGTACTGTGTCTTAGCATGCATGTGCGTATAGTTAGATTTTGTTTTTTAAAAGAAGCCATTAACTCCTCCCATTTCAGTGTTTTCCTATTTTTAAAAGTTGCTATTTAACAATTTCAGAGCCTGTATTTTTGTTAAGATATAATAAATGCAGACTAGAATTCTCCTTAGCACATAACTTTGGCATGATATAGAAAACACTATCAGTGCATTCAGAAAAGTCAACTGTTTTATTTTTGTTTTTTCCTCCAATTCTCTTTGCTCCAGGTATGGCAATTTGGAGTCTAGAAAACTGTAACCAGTATCTAGAGAAACCTGAAACTTCTCTCTTGTTAAGTGATATATGTTACAGATGGAATTTCAAGTGGCTCATAATAATTATTTATAACTTTATTATCTAAAATTAAAAAAATAATGAAACAAATAAAAGAATCAATAATATTTTAAAATTAAAAATAGGTATTACTGCCATGTGCTGGTGACTCATACCTATAACTCTAGGTACTCAGGAGGCTGAGCTCTGACTGAGGATCATAGGTTGAAGTCAGCCTAGGTCGGAAAGTTTCTAAGTTTCCTGTCACCAAAAAGCCAAAAGTGAAGCTATGGCTTGAGTGGTAGAATTCTAGTTTTGAGTGAAAAAGCTCAGGATAGCACCCAG
The DNA here is from genome assembly GCF_031878675.1 of Megascapheus bottae. Classification (NCBI taxonomy): domain Eukaryota; kingdom Metazoa; phylum Chordata; class Mammalia; order Rodentia; family Geomyidae; genus Megascapheus; species Megascapheus bottae. The sequence goes on from NC_143519.1 coordinate 26,224,599, forward strand.
GACTCCCCCCACCATGTCATTAAGTATTTCTATAATTTAGGTTTATAATTTTGATAATTTTGAACTTTAAAAACAAAGGAAGAGTCTACGTGCAAGATTCAGAGTCTCACATGGCAGGAGTTTAGACTTATTTGTGAGTAATAAATCATCATAGATCATCTAGGCCCTCATTAGCATTAGGGGAGATGACATAGGAGGATGTGATGAGAGTGAATGGAGATCAGATATAATTGGCAGAGCTCTCTCTGATGAAAGGACTACTGAGTATTGGAGACAAGAGTTGAGAAGGAGGCCATGATATGAAAATTTGAGGGAAATGAGAGTGATCCTGGGCTCAGCAGGGAAGGGAAGGAAGATCCATGTGTCCAGTGTAGGCTGAAGACAGAACTTAACATAGCCAGCTCTCGTAAAACAGCTACTGAGTGAGGCTCACAGCACTGCAACCACTCATTGTATGAGTTCATGTCTCTAAGCTTCAGGTTATATAGATACCAATAATTTGTAATCAACACAACAGAATTTCATAGGTAATACCAGCTTTTTCTTTCAGGTGACTATTTCTGGACAATCACATTGTCTTTTCTGTAGACATACTTTATTTTTAAATTTTCTGTTGGGGGCCAAGTAACTCCATGTCTAATAACTTTCTGCTGAAACCTGTAGTAGGTGTAAACACGTGGACCACTTTGTCCTGCCCACCTGTTGTGCTGATAGGCTATGGCACCAAATATAAGGAGTAGGGATTTGGGGAAGAGAGATTTTCTTGCCTTGATGAAGCTGCGTGGCGTCTCTGTTTGTTCTCCAGGGAAGGAAGGCTCAGTGTGGGAGGATAGTTGGCCCTCTCCTCCCACGGCTCATCTTGGTCGGATTGTGTTTTTCCCCATCCCTCCTACTAATTCAGAGGGACGGGAGATGAAGGACCCTGACAATTTTTCTTTAAGTAGTTATATAGGAGGAGTCAAATGGATCTTGATTAGTGTCACTCTTTCCATCATTCTCCCTTTCCTCCTTGGATCTCAGCTTTGCACCCCTCTAGTTAGTTCATTTTATTTTCGTATATGGACTACATTCTCTCATCAATTCTTTCTCCATTCATTTATCCCTCATCCTTCACCTCTTTCCTGCTCTGATTACACATGTTTCAGTTTTCTGGCATTCATTTTGTTAACTGTAATTTACTTGCTAGAGCAATTCACACATGAGCATACCGTATTTTAGTCAGTTTGATTCTCTCTTTCTGTGTGCATGTGCACATATACACACACATCTATATCCTTACATTTGTTTTCATATATATATACATATATTTATTTGTACTTTAGATCTAACTGTACCTTCCAGACAACCAAATTTTTAACCAACACTGTTAATGTCAAGAACTAAACAAGCAAAATAAATGAGTGATACAATTTTTGCCTTAACTATGTTTATAATTTCTTGATGGTATAAAATAAGTCTCTAGGTTGTATCATATCAAGAAAATATAATCTGAATATGGAGAAAGCAAGTGCAGAAAATCCTGAAGAGCAAAAGAAAAATAATAGAACTTGCCTTGAACATCAAGTAAGGCACTTTGGTCTACGTGTCCTTTAGAAGGGATTTGTTTAAGATAGGACAAAGCCTGAGTGAGACCAAGAAGGGTGTATTCTGATCAATAAGAGTTTGTTTTAGTGACTGGAAAATTTGGGTATTGTGTCTCAAAAAAGCCCAAAATGAAATAATCTAAGTGCAACCTTGGTAGTTAGGACAAGAGACTAAATATGACTTTTCCCAGTACACCATTTAAGAGGTAAGCCGAACAATTGTAAGGAGACAGACCCTGACTAAAGGCCAGGGACATCTCATTTGACAAATGTAAGTACAAATTATTATTATAATAAGAGTTATACTTAGATATGTCAGGGAATGAGTACATTTCTTTCTAGACAATGTTAAGCCTTCCCCTGCTGTCTCCCAGTTTTTCCCTCCTGACCCCCCCCCACATACACATTATATACTTCATTTTCCACACCGTGTCTAGTGACTATGACTGCTGTGTTTATTCCATCTTGGTCCCTCCATTTCTGTGCCACACCTTAAGAATTCCTTCCCACTAGTGAAGGAATATTGTTGTGGGAACTAGACTGGCTGCTGTACCTTTGTTATCTCTATTAATCTAGTGATTTAGTGACCACTGTTCAGTTTCTACAGATGAGGAATTAAAGCTCAGAAAGAGTAAGGGGTTTTAAAAACAATGATCAAGTCACTTCCCCATTGCAAACGAATATCCATCTACCTGTAGTTCATAGTAGAGTCCAAAATACTTCTTCGACCTTCGGAATCTGAGAAGATTAAAGTGTGTTTTAAGAGATTAAAGGTAGGATGGGAAGATCACATGAATTACCCAAGAAGTACTTAGTAATCTTCTAGCTTATCAAGCTTTCTTTCAATTAATGTAGTTTGTCAAGACTTAAGTTATTTTATATTGGTTACTACCTAAGTATGTATTCATATTATGCATTTATTGATTCCATAATATAACCATATATTCATGAATATGTATATATTCATATAGAAATATATAATATAATGCTTGTCCTTTGTTAAATTCCTTTATCTACTTTCTATTTACATTTGTCTACTATAAGATAGTTTTTTTTCGCAGCAGAACACAACACAATTATACCAGATAGATAAAAGTCAGCCTTTTCTGTCATATATACACTAGAGAATAGTGAATATATGGTGACAAGGTGGTACTGTTTAGGTGTCTCTGGCTAAGTGGGTGTTGGTCAGTTCGATCAGTTCTACATGCACTGGGGTATAGGTCCCTTCTCCATTTGACTAGAATTAGATTCTGAGGTTCTGAAGCCATCAGTGACCTTGTTGTGTGAGACTCTCATAAAGAAAATGATGGAGTGTGGACTTAATCAAATATTCAAGAAGGGCTCTTCCCTAAACAGGGCTTCAAAAGTGCATCAAGACTACATTAAAAGATCTGAACTACCAACTCTAGACAATATTAATGTAAAATGTATAAAACTACTTCATAGTTATGTTCATGGATGAGCATTTTAATCATAGGCCAAGAAATATGGCTGATTCTCTTTTGGGAAGAATTTTGTATGGTGACTGTCTAATTATTGATACAGTACTTAGTGATAAGTAGTTAGTTTTAGAGCAAGTAATCTCACTGGCTTGTCTCTTCTGGTTTGATCCATTCAGAGCAGAGCCTTTAAGTTTCCAGAGTAAATATTAATAAGGTGATAAATTATGGCATGCCATTGATCTGCCAGGCACTGCAATTAGATACTGTATAAACAGAGCCAAAAATGCCCTTAAAGAACTTTATATAGTTAGCCAAGGCACCAGTGACTCACATCTGTAATACAAACAGTTTAGGGGACTGAGATCTAAAGATTTTTTAAACTGGCCCAGGTGGCAAAGTTCATGTGACTCCTATTTACAATTAACCAGCCAGAGTCTGGAAGCAGAGTTGTGGATCAAGTGGAGAGTACTACTTTCAAGCATAATGCTCAAGGGTAGCACCAAGGCCTAGAGTGCAAATCCTGGGACCAGAACACACTGAAAAATAGGCCTTTAGGGGCCGGGAGTTTGGCCTAGTGGTTAAAGTGCTTTCCTAGCATGCATGAATACCCGGGTTCGATTCCACATACATAGAAAAAAGCCGGAAGTGGTGCTGAGGCTCAAGTGGTAGAGCTCTAGCCTTGAGAAAGTACAAGGACAGTGCTCAGGCCCTGAGCTCAAGCCCAGGACTGGCAAAACAAACAAACAAACAAAAAATAGGCCTTTATAGTGATGCAGCTGAGTGAACAGGGACTAGCTAAGTCAATAACTTACCCAGAGCCATTTCCTAGCAATATGCTTAGACATGTTTTCTAACACTTTGTGTTTTCCGTTCTTTCTTCTTCTGCTTTGTTACTTTTCTTTACTTTCATCATTGAGCTTCTATTTTCTTGTCTTAGAGTTTTTTGTTTCTGACTCTATCAATAAGAATACTTATTATCTGACATAGAGAAAAAGTTCTCTGTTCCTTGATATTGATTTCAAATACAAACGAGATATCCTTAATGTCTTAAAAAAACTTGAATTTAGTTACTTGATAGACGTCTTCTCTGTCCAATAAACCGATTAATAAAATGTTTTTTTATCTCTAACACTGAACCTTAATTTCCAGATATTTTATCTTTAAATTAGTTATGTCTAATAAACCCAATCACAGACACATGGATATATACATAGAAATCTCAGGAGTGTTAAACTAAATTTTTAATTTTTCTAGGCACAAAGCCCAGTTTGACTTAACTTTTTAAAAACTCTCATTGTGTCCTAGATCCAGTTTTAAAATAGGCAATTTATAATTACTAATTAGTGAGAATATGAAGATAAGGAAAGTGATTAGCTTATGAGAGTTTTCATATTTTCTAAAGGTTGAAATCACAGCAATAGTTATATGAGATGTAAACAATTTCCTATGTGGTAAAAGTTTTCAAACCACATTTTTTCACCAATAGTAAAGATATCTTTTTTATTACAAATAAATTAGCTTTATAGGAAAATTTAATTATCTTATTAGCCCAGAAAATTTTATTTCCTTTTATCTGTTGCTAATCACTTTTGTTGAGCAATGAATTAGCTCTAATAACTTTATTGTTATATTAATTCCTGTTGTTAATTATTATACAAGAGATTCCCTAATGAAGTCAGACACCTAGTTAAAAGAGAAAAGTGGTTACTTGATAAAAAGTTTTACAGGAGATGAAAAAGGTATCAGAAAGCTAAGAGAATCTATTTCTTTAAAACCAGGCATTCAATTCTCGCTGTTTAAACTCACTTTGATTTTTACGACCATATATATATATATATATAGATAGATAGATAGATAGATAGATAGATATATACATATTCATACACACATACACACATATAGTGGAATATTGGTTAAAAAATTAAAAAAACACAGTTTGATATTGAAATTCCTCCTGTGCTGTTCTCTCTGCTAAGAATTGTTTTTGCTATATGGGGTCTTCTATTATTCCATATGAAATTTTGGATTGCCTCTTCTATTTCTTTAAAGAATGACATTGGGATATTTATGGGTATTGCACTGAATTTGTAGATAGCCCTTGGCAAGACTGCCATTTTCACGATGTTAATTCTTCCAATCCAGGAGCATAGAGGTTTTTCCATTTCCTCAGTTCTGCTTTAATTTCCTTTTTCAGGGTTTTAGGTTTTAAAGTTTTCATCAAAAAGGTCCTTTACATTCTTAGTTAAGTTAATTCCTAAGTACTTTATTTTCTTTGAGGCTATTGCAAAAGGAGTTGCTTTCCTGATTGTTGCCTAATTCCTCTCATTGTTGGCATGTAGGAAGGCAGTTGATTTTTGAGGGTTAATTTTATACCCTGCTACCCTGCCAAAGTTTTGAATCAGCTCAAGAAGTTTGGGAGTGGAGTCTATAGGGTTCTTTAAATACAGAATCATGTCATCTGCAAAGAGGGAAAGTTAAAAACACAGCTGTGATTTGTGAAGTGTGTTGATGTCTATGGTGTAAATCCATCTATTCAAAAAAGACCCCTCAACTTTTGCTTGGTAATCAAAGGCTAATTTCTACTGCACAGGGAAAGTTATAGCTGTTGTGGGTTGGATGTAGTTTGTCACCTATTTTTAACTGGAACATTGCCTTTCCCATGGCCAAGAAAAAAGAGAGAAGATTGAATTATGTGCTAGCTACTAAAGTGACATTTGTAATATTTGCTCAGATTTCCTTCAGTGAAGCAATCTATACAACTGCACATGCATTCAACAGAATGTAGCAATTATCTTTATAGATTGTATGATACAGTTTTCCTGTAGACAAAGGAAGATGGCTTGGTGTTAGCTGCTGAGAATCTTAGAGTCAATATTTGTTTCCTCGTCTTCTTTCCGATCATACAGATAGTTATTGTCTAGGTTCTCTTCAAAGATAGGAGTGGAAACAACACTGTGTTCTGGCTGGATCTTGAGTTGTCCAGCCTTGGCCAAAGTTGTTACATTTGCTTTACTTTTCAATGGCCAAATGAAGTTACATGTCCTTGTTTGAGTTCAAGAGTATAGGATATATAATTTTCTTCCAGGGAAAAATATTGAGGGATCCAAATAGACAATGAGTATAATTAGGCTGTGTAAAAGATGGAAAAGACACAAGATATCAGGATAAGGGTAGCTGGTGTTTCTATACCTTCACGTGTTCAATTCTTTGTTTATTCCCTTTTGATTAACTTGAACCTATGTCAAAAACTATGTGAAGTTGGGAACCTCAGCACCAAATTGTCTGAGTCTTGAACTATGAGATAGGGCAAAATCTCTGCTGATATTCAACTCTAGTCTGAGTAGCAAACATAGTGGAGCCCACTGAGAGTTGATTTTTTAAATTAGCATTCTTTGACAAATACAGATTGACTCTGAAATTATAAATGAATATATATATGTCAATTGCTTTGAACACCGTGATCAACTGAAAATATTATTTTCCTACATTATCTGTCTGTCTGTCTATCTATCTATCTATCTATCTATCTATCTATCTATCTATCTATTTATCTGTAGAGTACTAGCCTTGAGCAAAAAAAAAGCTCAGGGACAGGCCCTAGGCCCCAGTTCAAGTCCCATTACCAAACAAAAATGTATGTATGTATGTATGTATGTATGTATGTATGTATGTATGTATAGTTTTAATTTAAGAGGCAATTCTTCGGGGAACTCTAAGAATTTTAACTTTCAAGAAGTCAACTCTGCTTGTTATTCACATAATAGACAGGACAAGGACAAAGTCAACACATTCTAGAAGATAATGGCTAGTGTAACACTTTCCTAATCTTTCTGTCCCTCCCCTTTGCTAACCTAGAATCCTCCCATTATCACCCAGAGGTAAAGTTGGCTTAAATATTCAGGTAGGTACCTGAAAGATTAGCTTAGGAATATATCTGTGAATTGGTGAAATTTGTATTATAAAAATGGTACAGGGTTAATTTTAAGACCAAGAAAATACTTGATTGAAGTAGCCTTTTCTATGCAGACATATTACACAATGTGTTTGTGATAGGGTGGTGGAGGGTGGAAGCAGAGACAATTGGTAATTACTTTCACCGTATGTTTCTATCTGCAAGACAGATACACAGGATTGATTTTATGATTATGTTTACTTTTTCTTAAGTCTGAGTTTTTCTCTAATACAATAAAAAATATTAACTCCTTAAAGGAAAGATCAGAAGTTGGCAAAGTCATACTTCTTGACCTTTTATCCTGTGGCATGAGTGTGCATATTAGACTTAAATAAGTGACTCCTTTAAGAAAACAACTAGCTTATTCTGCCTGGTGCTATTGTTTTCCACAAATCAATATTTCTGCTACCTTGTGAGAGATTGTCTCACAAGTGGTTTAACACAGAGGCACTTGTGGCTACACACAAGTAGAAGGTGGTTACTGGATGATTGAAAGAACAATTGAACTAATGTGAGTTTCAGAATAGAACAAAAAAAATGACATCTTCCTACAAGTGATAGAGTGTTCTTATTAGAGTCCATAGGAAGATTACAGATTATCCTTAGGATGCTGTTTATGTTAGTATTTGAATTGGGAACTGATTTTCACTTTAAAAATACAGATCTTAATCATCATCACACATGATATTTTTAGAAAGCTGAGATCTGGCACATCATATCATGTTTAATAGGTGCATAAGTATTTCAGAATTAATATGAATCTTTCTGTTTAGAAAGTTATAGAATAAGGAAAAATTAATAAGAAGGGAAAAATGAGAAAGACAGGTATCAAACATGAGAGAAAAAAGATGGATGAGAGCAAGATGGTGGGAAAGGAAAGGAAATGACATATTTTCCTTTCAAGTCTGTGCCAAGCTCCTATTTGAGTATAGTAATTTGATTCATGCTTATACTCTGTGTCTGATTTATTACTGATTTCATCATGAGCGCCCAGCTCCATTGGCTCCTGCCTATTTGTCTCCAAGGTAGTGAAACCACCATCCACATAATGACTGCACCAGTTGACCCTGTTAGCACTTTTAACTCTCAACTTAAACGTCTCCTTTTGCTAGTTATTTTTAGATTTATTGTCATATGGGATGTGTATGTTGTATAGCAATATGATACCTATGGAATGTTGTGCTCTCTGTAAATCAATCACTGTAATAGCATTGCTGGGTGAAACCAGGGGCAGAAAGGACAGGTTGAAATGGGGACAGAGAATGGAATAGAAGATCTGGGTTTTACACTGAAAAAGGAAAGAGTGAAAATGTAGCTGTAAAGAACATGTAGGAAATAGAGACACAGAGTGACAAAGGAGTCAGGAAAAAAAAAAGATGACATTCAAATGAGAGAGCCAATCACAAAATGAATGTTTAAGCATCAATAGACACATTTATGATTAAGCAAGAAGTTTATTCTCAAGACTAAGGAGAATTGGAAAACAAATTCTGCTTGGGGCTTGTATGTCTGTGCATGGGCTGTAGAAATGATCTGATATTAAATTGTACATTTTCAAATATATCTCAGTTAACAAAGTCCTTTGTGACATTCCAGAGACAAAGCACAAAAAGTCAGACTAATTTGGGATAGTAGAGACTTGTTTTCCAGGAAGGGATGAAATTTAGATAAAATTAAGAATGGAGAGAAATTTGGAAAATAGTCAAAGAAATAATAGATGGAGAAAGTTTGAGGTTAATATTAGGACCAATGAAACCAGAAAGTAATCTTCAACCTAACATGTATATGAGAAAGTTTTATTCTGAATAGTCATTAGTAATATTTACTATTAATTAACTGTTTATGAATTATGGGGAAAATTGCTGCTAAGTATTTCATATCTGTTGTTAATTTTGTGTGTTGGTATTTATTATTTTATTATGCCATTTACTAAGTTAATATGAAGATTTTGTCTTATATACTAATGCCGGGTATTAGAGTATTACATGTAGATATACATTGCCAAGATACTATGCTGATTTATTTTACCTCTTCAGAGCAAGTTGATTTAAAAAAGACCAGTAACTAAAGGTTAGCCTTAATTATGAAATAAGCTTTGCTTTGTCATTTTCTTCTTGAAACATTTAACAATCATGTTTTCAACTCTCAAATGCTTGTGCTTGGTTTTAAGCAGAATTATGGTAATTGTTTTGGAATTTTTAATTAGATGAATAATAATAGAGGTGACAGCTCTTTTCGCTAATTTCTCAGAGTTGACTTGCTACTAAGCAAGCATGAAAGATACTTTCTGCTTCCATTATATTTTATATTAATAATTATATCACTTAAGGTTTATGCAGGCTTTAAGAACAAAATGCAATGTCTTAAAATGAAAATAATATAAGATTTAGCATTGTTCTTTGTCATTAATTGTCTTTATTCAGATTGTATGATTAAGTAATTTCCAAATGAATTCCTAATTTTAAATTCATACTTGAAAAATGAAGCAAAACTATAGATTTAGTAGTTAAAGCTCTGAAGGTATCACAGATATCTGAGTCAAAGTAACCACGTTAAATTCCACATTAAAATATGAGGTAAATAAGACATTGGTAAGACATTGATCCAAGAATGATTAAATAATTTTCTGTTATGTCTATTCTTTTGGAGACTCTCACTTCTTTATCAACATAATCTCTTAGTGCAAAGAGACAAAAATAGTTGAGTGTGGTAGTACAAATCTCTAGCCCCAGCTACACAGAAAGCTAAGGCAGGAGGAGCTTGAATTACAATACAGCTCAAGTAAAAAGATAATGAGACCCTCATTCAAAAACTAAATACAGGGGAAGGTTGGAAGATGGTGCCGAGACAATAGGGACCCAGCCTAGTTCTTTCCCACAAAAGAGACAATCAGGGAATCCCATGAGCCAGTGATCTTAAGAAACCAACAACTACAAATTCAAGAAGCAACAGAGAAGCACACAAACCAAAAAAGAAATCCAGATAAAGCTTATATCCAACATTCTCAAAGAATCCAAAACGCGAGGACCCCTCCCCCACCCCTCGCTGCCGGATCTAAGCTGCAAAAACAGCGGCAGAGGCGCCGGGGCCGGGAAGCCCAGAACTCCAGCAACGCCAGCAAGCAGTGGAATCCAGATGCAGGAACCCACACAGCCCCGGTGCGGGCAGCACAGACGCGGCAGAGACCAGAGAGGAAGCGAACGACCCTCCAACACCATGGAGCAGCTCACAGCCAAACCCCATCAGTAAGTAGTCCAGCAGGTTCCCCCAAACCCATCGGGAAAGCAGAGCTGGTGGCGAGCTATAGAACTTAACCCAGACTCCTCGACCCCACTCAAGAAAGACTGGCAAGTGCAGGGGGGCAAGGAATTCAGATCCCTCTCCCTTCTCCCCACCCCCCCTTCCCCAGGCTATTGGAGACTGACAGGCGGGTGGGCGCTAAGACCAGCATCCCACCAAAGGGGGAGGAGGTGTCCCTGCTCCCACCTGCCCAACAGCCTCCACTCCCAGGCCACTGAAACTGGAGACTGTGGGTGCTGAGACCCTGCCTTTCAACAGCAGATGGGGATGTATGGGAGTCTGTGAGCCAGAATCTGACTGACCCAAACCTAAGCAGGGTGCCCTCCTGCTGGGATCCTCCAGCACCAAGGGGCCACCCACGGAGTCACAGAGAGACTCTTTGCCAAAGTGACTGAAACACAGCAGGGAACTGAAGGACAGACCAGCAGGGGCTGAGCTCACCCTCTGAGAGCCAGAAAGGCGTGGCTCTGCCCACATCCTTGGCTGGGCCCTGCCCCTGGGAACAGGGCAGGAAAATTAGCCATCTGCTGGACTAGCTGAGACCAAATTGCACAGTTCCATCCTATAGCCCACTGTGGGGCTACTGGTTGCGCTGAGAGCTAGCCATGCAGCAGCATACAGCTTCTGAGAATGGGCTGAACACCTGTAAAAGCTGCAAACTCTGACCTAGTCAGGGGTGGAACTAATTTGGCTGAGGAACAAAAGTATACACAGATTCCCAGAACCACCAGTCCCAATCCAAGTAAAGACCGCCACCTACTGACCACAGAGTGAACCTACAACAACAGTCCTTGATGCCTGGGGAAGCACAATGACGAGTTACAACATATATAATCAAAGTCCCTCACAAAGCCCAAAAGGAAACAAGAGTGAAAGGATGAGAGAGATGTCACTGTCCCAAGAAATGACACCTGAAGAGACACAAAACATGAATCTATTCAAAGACATGATTGTGGACATGACTAAAGAGATTAAAGCAGAATTCCAAAAACAATTTCAGGAACACAAGCAGGAAAGTAACAAGGAGCTCCTCGAATTCAAAAGAGAAATGGAAGAAAAGATTAATACCCTCTCAGCAGACATGATCACCTCAGTGTCCACAATTCAAACAAAAATGGAAGTATTAAGCAACAGATTGACTGAGATGGAGAATAGGACATCAGGAACGGAAGATAAAATGCAAGAGCTGGAACAGAGAATCATCAGTCTGGAGAAATAAGTCAGATATTACCAAAGAGAACTCCAGGACCTGGCAGACACAGCCAATAAATCTAACCTTTGTATAATAGGGATTGATGAAGGGGCAGCGTTTATCAATAAAGGAATGCAACCCTTATTCACCAAAAAATTCACCCCTATCTCAAAAGGGAAAATACTCACATTATTGAAGGCTTCAGAACTCCAAGCAGGCAGGATCCTAGAAGGAACTCATCTAGACACATCATAGTAAAAACATTAGAGTGGAATATGAAGGAGCTGATCTTAAATGCTGCAAAAACAAAGAAAGAGCTATACTACAATGGGAAAAAAATTAGAATAACTGAAGACCTCTCCATGCAAACCCTTAATGCAAGAAAAGCTTGGAAAAACCTCATTCATGCCATGAAGAGCAACAACTGCCAACCCACACTGAAATATCCAGTGAAACTAGCATTTATATTTGAGGGAGAAACAAGAATATTTCATTCCTAAGAGAAGCTATATGAATACATGCACACTAAACAAGCATTACAAAAATATTAATTAATCAAGAGCAAATCACTAAACATAAAAGGGGAAAAAAGAGAGAGAAAGAAACTCAGAAGTAAAAATAATGACAAAGGACACTGACCACTTCTCCATATTTCCCTAAATGTGATTGGGCTGAACAATCCAATCAAAAGACACAGAACAGCAGACTGGATTAAGAAAGAAGACCCATCCATATGTTGCCTCCAAGTGACTCACTTCACTGCCAAAGACAGAAACAAATTTCAAGTGAAAGGATGGAAAAGAATTTTCCACTCCAACCCAGCAAAAAAGCAGGAGTAGCAATCTTAATCTTCAACAAAATTAACTTCTCAGTAAAATCAGTACATAAAGATACAGATGGCCACTACATATTAGTAAAGGGTACAATCCATACTCACAACATTACAGTTATAAACATTTACTCCCCCAACATGGGAGCACCCAAATTTGTCAAGCAAACTCTTAGAATTACAGAACAAGATAGACTCAGACACAATCATAGTGGGAGACCTCAATACACCACTCTCAACAAATGACAGGTTAATTCAACAAAAGTTAAGCAAAGGTACCATGGACTTAAACGACACCATAGCCCAGTTGGGCTTAACAGATATACACAGAGTCTTCCAACCAACGGTGAAACTTTTTTACATTTTTCTCAGCAGCACGTGGAACACACTCCAAAATAGATCATATAGTAGTTCACACAGAAAACTTAAGCAGATACTAGAGGACTGATATAATCCCATGCATTCTATCAGACCACAGTGGAGTCAGACTAATTCTAAACAACTCAGTAAAAGTCAAAAAACATTCAAACACTTGGAAGCAGAACAACACACTACTGAATAACTCCTGGGTTACAGATCAGATCAAAGAAGAAATTTAAAAATTTCTTGAATGTAATGACAATCAAGAGACATCACAAAGCAACCTATGGGACACATCAAAGGCAATTCTAAGGGGCAAATTTATCACTCTAGGAGCACATATTAAAAAGACAGAAGAAGAGCATGTAAATAACTTAAAAAAGAAATTGAAGCAGCTAGAGGAACAAGAAAAAGTTAATTCTAAAACAACTAGTAGGGAAGAAATAACAAAAATAAAATCAGAAATATCAGAGATTGAAATAAGATCCACTATACACAAAACTAATAAATCAAAAACTTGGTTCTTTGAAAAAGTCAACAAAATTGACAGACCCTTGGCAAGATTAATCAAAAAAAGGAGAGGGGAGACTCAAATAAACAAGATTAGAGACCCCATGGGAACAATCATAACCAATATTTTAAGTACTAAAAGAGCCTAGATTCAAAGAAACAAGAAAATCTAGTAGAAATGGATGATTTCTTAAATAAATATAGGCTACCCAAATTGAAAAATGACGAAATAAACAAATTGAACAAACCAACTTCATACAATGAAATTGTGGAAGCAATCAGGGAAATGCCAACCAAAAAGAGCCCAGGTCCAGATGGTTTCACTGCGGAATTCTACAAGACGTTTAAAGGTGGAGTAACACCTATACTTCTGAAACTCTTCCGAGAAATAGAAGCAGAAGGAGCAATACCAACCTCATCTTATGAAGTTAATATTACACTAATCCCCAAACCAGCAAAAAAAACCAACAAAAAAGAAAACTACAGACCTATCTCTCTAATGAACACACATGCAAAACTCCTCAATAAAATATTAGCCAACAGAATCCAGAAGTAAATTTAAAAAATTATACACTATGATCAAGTAGGCTTCATCCCAAGATGCTGGTTTAACATTCGCAAATCAATCAATGTAATACATCACATCAATAGAGCTAAGGATAAGAATTATCTGATAATTTCTCTGGATGTGGAGAAAGCATTTGACAAAATATAACATCTATTCGTGCTGAACACACTAGAAAAAATAGGAATAAGAGGTACATTCCTTAAAATAATTAAAGCCATATATGACAAACCTACAGCCAGTATTATACTAACTGGTGAAAGACTGGAAACATTTACCTTAAAATCCAGAACTAGACAGGGAAGCCCACTCTCTACTTCTCTTCAATATAGTGCTGGAACCCTTAGCCACAGCAATAAGGCACGAGAATGACATCAAAGAGATCCACATAGGGAAAGAAGAAATTACCCTATTCGCAGATGACATGATCCTTTACTTGAGTGACCCAATAATCTCCACTCCCAAACTCCTAGAATTAATAAACCACTTTAGCAAAGTGGCACAATACAAAATTAAACTTCAAAAGTCAGTAGCCTTCTTGTACACCAACAATATACAAACAGAAGGCCAAATCAAGAAAATGATCCCATTTTCAATAGCCCCCAAATGAATAAAATACTTAGGAATTAACAAAAGATGTAAAGGAATTACTTAATGAAAACTATAAAAGCCTAACAAAAGAAATTACAGAGGACACCAGGAAAAGGAAAGACATCCCATGCTCATGGCTAGGGAGAACCAATTTAGTGAAAATTGCCATACTGCCAATATTGATATACAAATTCAATTCAATCCCCATCAAAATCCCAAAGACATTCTTTACTGAAATAGAAGATACAATCCAAAGGTTCATATGGAACAAGAAAAGACCTAGAATAGCCAAAACAATTCTAGGCAAAAAGAGCAATGCATGTGGTATTACAATACCAGACTTCAAACTCTGCTATATAGCCATAGTAACAAAAACAGCTTGGTATTGGCACAAAAATAGACCAGAAGATCAATGGAACAGAATAGAAGATTCAGAAATAAAACCACATACCTATAGTCAACTTGTATTTGACGAAGGAACCAAAGATATACAGTGGAAAAAAAAACAGCCTATTCAATTATTGGTGCTGGCAAAACTGGGCAGCCACAAGCAGAAAACTAAAAATTGACCCTAGCCTTTCACCATGCACAAGCATTAACTCAAAATGAATCAAAGACCTCAATGTCAGACCAGAAACCTTGAAACTGCTACATGATAGAGTAGGGGAGATACTGGAATTCATAGACACAGGCAAAAGATTCCTGAACAGAATCTCAGGGTCACAACAGATTGGACTATCTAAAAATAAAAAGTTTCTGCACAGATAAAACATAGTTGCAAAAGTAGAGAGACAGCCAACCAACTGAGAAACGATATTTACCAATAACACATCTGACAAATGCTTAATATCCAGTATCTGCAGGGAACTCAAGAAACTAATCCCCCTCAAACCCAACAAACCATTCACTACATGGGCAATGGAACTAAAGAGAGACTACTCAAAAGAAGAGGTTAAAATGGCCGAAAAACATATGAGAAAATGCTCATCATCCATGGTCATAAAGGAAATGCAAACAAAAACAACCCTAAGATACCACCTTACCCCAACAAGAATGGCCAAGTTTTTGAACCCAGGTAATAACAGATGCTGGAGGGGTTGTGGAGAAAAAGGAACCCTACTACACTGCTGGTTGGATTGTAAGCTCAGTTCAGCCATTCTGGAAAGCAGTGTGGAGGTTTCTTAAAGAACTGAAAATTGACCTTTCCTACGATCCCGCCATACCACTCCTGGTCATCTATCCTGAACATCATAACTCAAGATATGATAAGGACACCTGCTCAGCTATGTTCATCTCTGCACTATTCACAATAGCCAGGCAATGGAAACAATCCAGATGTCCTAATGCAGATGAATGGATACAGAAAATGTGGTATATATATATATACAATGGAATTCTACATAGCCAGTGGACAAGATAAAATAATGGCATTTGCAGGGAAGTGGATGAATCTAGAGTGAATCATGTTGAGTGAGACAAGTCAAGACCAAAGGAACAAAAGGTACACGGTATCTGTAATATGTGGCTATTAGATCCAAACAGTACAAGAGCGAGGACTCAACAGTTGCAAAACCAATGCTATGGTACTGGTAATATAAACACAACTACATAGACATAAAAACTTAGGGCTCTATAGACATAATGATTTATTACATAGATTAATATGTATCTATGACATACAAACCCTCAGCTTAATTTTGATTCTGTTCTAAAATCTAAGTGCCAGTGATTATATAGATTCCCTTCTTGTATACTTGTTTGTTAAACATATCATTTGAAATATGATGTAAAATCAACGTTAGTAAATTCTTTAATAAAAAAATATTTGCAGCCAAAACAACAACAACAACAACAACAACACAGGGGCTGGGAGCATGGCCTAGTGGGAGAGTGCTCACCTAGCATGCACAAAGCCTTGGATTTGATTTCTTGGCACCACATACACAGAAAAAGCTGCAAGTGGGGCTATGACTCAAGTGGTAGATCACTAGCTTTGAAAAAGCCCAATGACAGTGTCCAGGCCCGTAGTTCAAGCCCCAGGACTGGCAAAAATCCAAAAACTAAACGTAAACAAAAGTGATGAAGCATAGATTCAGTGGTAAATGACTTGCCTAGCATCTGATAAGCTCTGGAAGAGAAAAACAAAAAAATGAAAAATAAAAAGCAACAAACTCAGAGGTAAAATTAAAACTATATTTCTAGTGTTTGCAGGTTTTTGTTCACCAGAGAATTACACTCAACGTAAACATAAATTTAATTATTGCTATACACTGAATATAAAATGACTATTACAAATAAATTACTTTTACATATTTTAATCCAGATTATTATTATTAATTCTTTTTGCATTGAAACCAAACTTTCTGGAGAAACTGTTGTGGAATGGTAATATCAATTAAAATACAAATTACAAAAATGAGACTTGAGTTTTTTAAACTTTAGTTGTATTAAACAACTTCCTGTAAGACAAGTTTCAGTAGATCAGCACAAAATTTTCTTAATTTCATTACAGTCTGTAAATTAAAATTAATGAGTCTGACATCCACAATTAACAATGAAAAATGCAGATTGTTATAATTACTTAAGCAATAACATTGCTTTACATAGAAGACTTAAGGTGCTCCACAAATTATTTACAAGTGTTACATAAAACACAAAAAATGACAATTTCAATTTATTTTGTCAATGCAAAAAAACAAAATCCTTACTAAAACCTTTCTCATTTGGGAATCTCTCGCCATGCATAATTAAGCAAATTTGATTGCAATTAAGCCTGGCTTCTACAGTAGAGTTTTAATTAATGCAAATCTGGCATCTACATCTATAAGATTAATTTTAGTGAAGTAAAAGAAAACAACAAAGCACATTTGAAAATGCAGTTGTATTGTTGAAAGGACATAATATAAAAGCTGTTTTTTTTCAGCCTTCTATGTGTATAGCCTTTGACTTAGAGTTTACAGAGGATATTTTTTCACATTTGTTCTTTTGTTTTTAAATGTCTTATTAAGGATAGCATTAAAATTCCACAAAATGATTTCAAAAAGGTGTCTTTAAAATCCATTCAACAAATATATTATATTGCATGCACATATGCATTTGCCTGTGTGGAATTAGATGCACAAATCATTCATAAATGTACATAGCCTTTATTTTTCTTGTCTTAAAATATTTGGTGCTTAAATATCAAAATTTAAAGTACTAATGAAGTACCATTGGTGATTTGTTGTAGTTTTTGTTGTCAGTGGAACTTGAACACAAAGCCTAGGCACTTCCCTGAGCCTTTTTGTGCTAAAGGCTAGTGCTCTACTACTTGAGCCACAGTACCACTTCTGGTTCTTGAATGGTTAATTGAAGGTAAGAGTCTTTTTTTTTTTTTTTTTTTTTGCCAGTCCTGGGCTTGGGCTCAGGGCCTGAGCACTGTCCTTGGACTTTCTCAAAGCTAGAGCTCTACCACTTGAGCTTTTTTCTGGTATGTGGTACCGAGGAATCGAACCTGGTATTCGTGCATGCTAGGCAAGCACTCTCCCACTAGGCCAAACTCCCGGCCTGAAGGTAAGAGTCTTAAAGGACTTTTCTGCCCCAGCTAACTTTGAACCATGATCCTCAGATATCAACATCTTGAGTAGCTTGGATTATAGATGTGATCCACCAGCACCCAGCAAATAGCAGTGCTACTAAAGAGGAATGTAGAATAGTAGATTTTGCACAAAATAATTGATATGATTTTGTACATATTTAATTGTTTTTGACATAACTATTTAACTTTATTATTATTATTATCATTATTATTATTATTTTGTGGGTAATGTGGCTTGAACTCTGGGCCTGGGTGCTGTCCCTGAACTCTTCAGCTCAAGGCTACCACCATACCACTGGAGCCACAGCCCCACTTCTGGTTTTCTAGTGATTAATTGGAGATAAGGGTCTCATGGCTTTTAACTGCATCCTCAGATCTCAGCCTCCTGAGTAGCTAGGATTACAGACGTGAGCCACTGTGCCCTGCTTTATTTAACTTTAATTGATTCTTTTCATTAATGCTCTGACAGATGCACAGATATCCTACAATACATATTAAATGATTATATTTCACTAAATTAAGACATACTTGAAAAAATCCTTATGATCCTTAATATTTCTGCAAGGATTTGAATTTGTGACAATCCTTTCCTTCTAGATCTGGTTAATGTCCTGTGGTAGAATAGACCACTGAATCATGCCTCTGAACCATTGCCTGACTTCTGTGCCCATACATTGTTGCCACTGAAGCTGGTTGCACAGTGAAAGAAAACATGGTATTTTAAGGTAGCAGGTTTTGATACTGTTATTAGAAAGGTTTTTGTTGTTGTGGTGGTGGTGGTTGTTCACTTTTGCAGTATTGGGTTTTAGAGCCTTGCTTGCTAGGTAAGCATTCTACCACTTTCTGTTGCTTTTTTTCTAGTTTAATACTTTTATTCATGAACAAAATATTTGAAGTATAAAACAAGGTCTATCAAATTGGTATATAACAGGCTAAAATAGTGGAGTATTTCATTAAAGTAAGAAGAGAAATCACCTATTTCAAGTTGCATTTAATTTTTTGTTTTTTTTGCCAGTCCTGGGCTTGAGCTCAGGGCCTGAGCACTGTCCTTGGGCTTTCTCAAGGCTAGAGCTCTACCACTTAACCTCAGCACCATTTCCGGCTTTTTTCTATGTATGTGGTACTGAGGAATCGAACCCGGGTCTTCATGCATGCTAGGCAAGCACTCTACCACTAGGCCAAACTCCCAGACCCAAGTTGCGTTTAATTTTAAGAAAATATTGTTTCCAAATAAGCAAAGAATGAAGAATTGATTCTGTTTTTTTTTTGTTGTTGTTTGTTTGTTTTGTTTTTTGCTATAGGAATCTACTATTCAGGCTGTTGCTTTTCCCTCAAGCAGTCTTAGGGTCTGATCTTCTTACCTCCATGTCCTGAATGGTTGGGATTACAAGTTTCCAATCTCATGCCTGGCCTAAAATAAAATTTTATGGCATCCAAAGTTTCATGCTCTTTTTTCATAGAATAAATAGATGAAATGGCTGGAGACAGAAGTGTGTTTTCTGCCTCTAGTTTGATCAAGGTCCTTATGTCTCAAATGGCAGATAAAATGGGGGCATTGCAGAATGTGCAAGGAGCTGGAAGACCACCAATTTTACAATCCTCAGCCAAAAAGTGTCAAAGTTGGAATGAAGGAAAGGTTTTACTTTTCACAACACTGCTAGAGCTACGTAGCTCTATCCATCACCAGACCAGAAACCTGGAGCAAGGGAGGACTTGTCTTTAACTCACTCCTTTGTGCAAGGCAAGGCCTGAGCAGGTAGATATTCTACTGACATTTGGGGGCAGCTGTTGACTCAATTTAAGACTCAAAGGCAAACAGCTGTGGTATCAGTGGAATAAAGGAGAATCGAGAAAACTAGAAGTGTTACCAAAAGGCTGTTGCTTCAAAGAAACACACAAAAATGTCTATGAGGAAGAGAGCTCTTTGCCTATTTGCAGAGAGAGAGTGTTGACTCTAAAATCTCTCCACTGCTTTATGAATTCGTCAATATGTGATGTGATCCCAATGCTAATGACTTGTGCTCACGTATTACCCTATTCTGGCTCTTCTTCAAATGTAGAAAACCTACATGTATCTTGTGGGAGGAGAAAACAAAAGATGAGAATTTTAAAAAGCTAGAAAATAGAAAACCCAGTATTCTGATAGCTAGTTATGTGGAGAAGGTCAAGGCTATGCCAAGTAAAACTATAATAAGAAGTCATTGTTGAATACTTATGGGGCACATCTTAAGAATGTCTTTCGTGGATTTCTTGTTAAGAAAATTCATTAGATATGTATATGTACATATATGTAATAGTATGTATAGTTTAACATTTTTAATAACCTTCATTATTTTAAAAAATCATTTTAGATTCATTTTGTACAATATAATATGGAGATAACCCTTTCCCTCCAAGATACCAGTGACGTCCTAATATATAAGCCAGAAGACTGACATGGTCTCATTTTATGATTCCTTTTACCAATCTAAATGATATTACCTTCCAGTATTCTACTTCCCTTGCTTTAGTCAATTACAGAATTTTTACTTAAGAATATTGAATATGTTATGTTCAATAAAAATGATAAAATAAATGCAAATATGTAAATATTAAATACATGTGCATATAATATATAAGTATATATTATAAATTATAAGTAATAATACATATAGAATGTTTTTTGTTCAGAATGGCAGAAGCCTCACTAAATTGCCAAATTTCATTATAAGACAACATCAGTAGAAAGGCATTGCTATCTTTTGTGACAATAAGAAATGAATTATGTTAAAATGTTTTTGTCAGTCTAAGATATACCAGAGTTTCAGAACTATTAAAAAGCATAACAAAATGTGCAATATAGCCAATATGTTGTAATAAAGATATTTATATAGCACTATGGAATATAATTGATGGGAAATTCTTTCCTGGGTTGGATGAGGTCAGAGACAGGCACAGAGAAAACAACGTATAAGAGTAGAGTTGTAAAGGCATTAGGAGCTTGCCAGATGGATAAAGGGAAGAAAGCCAGTGAAGGAGGGGGTCTTCTTGTTTTCATACCCTTATAAAAATGAGCAGAGCAGCTTCATCCATATGCAGTGGTTCATAAATTGTGCATGGAGGGATGGAGAAGGAGCTGGAAGTGAAGACTGGAATTAGTTGGTGAACCATAATGCTGCTCTAAAAATGAAAGGCTTCATATGTACTCACTGGGGATTATTTCAACCTGAGGGTAGCATTAGATTTTTGCAACAGATTATCCTGTGGCACCGTAAGAATGAATTCCAGAAGAAAGACTAGAGAAAGGAGATATAGTGAACAATTGATATTAGTTTGCAAAATCTTGAGTAAACATTTGTTCAGGAAACATTTCTTACATGAAATAATGAAGCATGTTTTAAGTGTTTCAAATGTATAGTATTAAAATAAGTTGACTGTTCTCCACCACTGGTCACATGAATTGTGCTCTTCTTGGGTGCTGTGGTATATTATTTAATCATGTATCTAGTATGCATTTCAGAAGATCTTGTTTTAGGTTTCTTTTATCCTATGTTCTTCATAGAATTGATCACTGCACCCACAGGGAAGATAATGTGTAGGGTAGGGGCCAGAGCATCTATAGCCCAGGGGAGAAGGTGAGCTATAGAGTTACTCTTGTATCTATGCAAGAGCAGAGAGAATCATTGGATGTAAGTGGTAGCAGACAGATAAAAAAGAAGCCAGTGTTTAGGTGCTAAAATTGAGGCTTCTTGAAGTTTGATGATCTGCAGTATATAGAACTGAAGGAATGAATTAGAACCAGTCCAGGGCTTGTAACATGGGGATTTTGGAGAAAAGGTACATTATACGAATCAAGAGGAAAACCCAACTGCCACCACAAAAATAAACAAACCACACTGAAAAAGAAATTTGAAGTAAGGCTGAGCATCATTTTGGGATCAGGTTTGGCTGTATCAATTTGGGAGTCTAAGAATATTTCAGAATGAAGACCACAATATTGCACAGATCATGTACTTAAGAAGCTGGGCCTGCTCAAGATGTTCTTCAATTATGTTAACTCAGTAGCCAGCTGAGTTAGGGAACTGGTTTAGCTGCACATACGGAAACAAGTAATGACTAAGCTTATTACTTAGTGCATTAATAAGTAATAACTAGTTCCTTCTAGTAACAGGTAACCATTAAAAAGTATCTCTCCTTATCTGGCCACTGGTGGCTCATGCCTTTCATTTTAGATACTCAAGAGTCTGAAATCTGAGAATCAGGGTTCAGTGTCAGCCTAGCAGACTCTTATCTCCAATAAACCAGAAAAACATAGAACCAGAGGTATTATTGAAGGGATAGAGCACCAGTTGTGAAAATAATCCTGAACAATAATGTGAATCCCTGACTTCTAGTACTAGCATATTTCATGGAATTTGTCATAGTTACAATAAAATTTTCCCTTCACAATAAAAAAGTAATGACCAATAATTTCTTTTTTTGTTCAGTTGTGGGGCTTGAGCCTGGGCCTAGGCTCTGTCCTTGAGCTCTTCAGCTCAAATCTACCACCTCCCCCCCTTGAGCCACAATGCCAATTCTGGTTTTCTGGTGGTTAATTGGAGATAAGAGTCTTATGGACTTTAGTGTCTGATCTGGCTTTGAACGGCGATCCTCAGATCTTAGTCTCCTGAGTAGCTAGGATTACAGGCGTGAGCCACCTCACCCGGCTTTGACAAGGACTTTCTCAGAGAAAGTGTACAATGAACAGAGTGAGCTTTAACAGTTAAACATGGAGAAATGAAGAAGTCACCCAAAGGAAATCTAAAAGAAAAGCCAGAAAAGTGAAAAGAAAATGCACATTCCTCCTATTATAATATTCATGTTATATTATAATTGTCTTGTGCTTTCTCTGAGCACAATTCTGGCACAAACTGCTTTCTTTTATTCTGTCTTTGCACTGACATTTGCGGAAAGGTTTTCATAAATTATCAGGTTAAATTTAGCTTGAAAAAATAGAAAATTGGCCATATTATTTATTATGGAGATTAAAATATGTAGAAAGCCTCTCTCCTCACTGCTGATGGATCCAGGAAATTCATAGAAATCATGGACATTCATGGAGACCCCATGTGCCCCCTGCTAGACCATGGTTTGCCCTGTCCTTGGTGTGAGATGGGAGACAATAGAAGCATGTCAGCATCTGTCAGGCATAGGGTAACACCAAGGGGATGTGGATCCTGTCCAAGGAGGACACTGACAAGCAAGGATCCAGTGAGATAGCTCAGTCTCTAAGAGTTATACTTCTCCAGGGCCTATCACATGTTTGTTTGATTTAGGGAAGAGCAGTGTGGTACAGGGAGATTTGCTGAGGACTGAGATTCAATGTGCATACTAGTGATGGATACAGAAGTCAATCTTGTTTCCTCCTCAGGCAAGAATCAGGGTTTGAATCTGGTATCCCTTATTGCTCTTCCAGGGAAAGAAGACAAAAAACAGTCATAAGCATTGTCGAAGAAAAGCAGTAAGCAAATCAATGAAACCCAGTTGAATTAAAATAGAAAGGTATAGTGCAATCAGTAAAGTAAAACTAGCTTAATGCATACTCTGAAAACTTACATAGAGATATTAGAAACATGAAACAGGAATTCACTAGTTGCGGAGTGAGACCAATCAGAAATATGTGTATATAAATATATTAGTTGAGATAAATAACTCCACTAAGAAATCACTATGTCACAAAAGAAGAAATCAACTGGAAGAAGTGCTAAAGGAAGAACAGGATGGGAAAATGAGGTGAAATATAAAAGACAAAAGTGAAATATAGAGGAAATAAGAACATTCAAAGCATGTAGAAGGCATCCATCACAGAAGAAGAGAAAAATAATTATTGAGTTTTCTAGAATGAAAAGAAAATGCAACACTGCAGATTTAAAGGGTCATAAACCATTAAGCAGGACAGACAATATAGAAAATTACATTGAAGTTTAAGCATTAGAGATAACTCTACTAATTTCCAGAAAAGCTAATTCATACTACAGAAAGAGGAATCGATTTTTATTGTTATTTTTATTGTCTTAATATACTTCTCAATATCAACTCTAGTTGAAGATTCTGTTTCCAAAATACTGTAAAAATAATTAAATTGGGGGCTGGAAGTGCATCAGTGGAGTAAGCAGAGGCCCTGTGTTCAAGCCTCAGTATTGGGGTTCCATAGTTCCCTTTAAAATACATTGCTACTAACCAAAAGACCTCCAACCAGACCCCATGTCCCCAAAGGTATCAAACTAAAGATTAAGCCTTTGTCACGTGGGCCTTGGGGAACATTTTAGATCCAAACAATTACAAGAGTGGTTTGTGCAATATTAAGGAGAAAATTCTTCTTTTCTAATGCAGCTATTGAAATACTGTTTGGAAGGAATTTTTATTTTCTAGCCTATTGTAGTTGTTCTGAATTCTATATAGTCCTACACAGACTTGATGACACTGCTAACCTATCTTTTAAAAGTAATCTCAAAGACCTTACAAATACACATTCTCTTTTCCTCCTTGGAGATGAAAATTTACTACCCACAATTGGTATCACATAGACCTGAGAGCCATCTTTCTTTAAAACGTCAGCATCTGTGGAGAAAACTCCAACTCTCTGTTCTGGACATTACTTGAATTCTGGGCCTGGACTCTGTCCCTAGCTTGTTTTACTTAAGGTAAGTGCTCTACTACTTCAACCACAGAGACACTTGGCCTTTTTGGAGTAAGTAGTTTGTTGGAGATAAGATTTTTACAACTTTCCTATGCGGGTTGGCTTTGTACATAATCCCCAGATTTCAGACTCCTGAGTAGATAGGATTACAAATGTGAGCCACCCCCGATGGCTTAAATACTAAAATTTTAGAGTTCAGTTTCTCTGTGACTTAAGCATCACACAATTCTTAGCCAATGTTGTTTCTGCTTACTGATTCATTTGACTTCTTTTGCTCTACTTTATTTCTTTAAGTAAGCATCAGAAATGAAGTTCAAGCTGTTTTCAGCACCTATAAATCTGTTATCAGCATCTATCAATCTGTTATCATCTAGTTTCTTGTACAATCATGTGATATTGAGAAATGGGGGGCTGGGAGTTTGGCCTAGTGGTAGAGTGCTTACCTAGCATGCACGAAGTTCTAGGTTCAATTCCTCGGTACCAATACATAGAAAAAAGTCAGAAGTGATACTGTGGCTCAAGTGGTAGAGCTTTGGCCTTGAGAAAAGTCCAAGGACAATGCTCGGGCCCTGAGTTCAAGCCCTGTGACTGGCACAAAAAAGAAAGAAAAATGGAAGTCTTTGGATGAGTTGTCAGATATTATGCAAAAGGATACAAAAGTATCATTTTAAAGCATTCTTCCTTTCTGCCTGGAAAAATATTTAGATTAAAAAATGATTTGAAGATAACAGTAAAATAAGAAAGAACTTCAAAAAGTATAGTGATCCACAGCTTTTAGAAACTATAGCTTTTGGAAAATTAATAATAATCATAACAATAATGGGGATGATATAAGTAGATAATCCTCATGTGACCTTATGTTTAAGTTCTTGAATAATTAGTTTATTTCATCTTCAGAACTAGACTGTGGCAAGGGACATGGAGTTTGTGAAGCAATTTATTCACTTGTATTCTAATGCTGAGTGGGAAAGACAGAAATGTAACTGCCTCAGCCTGATGCCAGTGTTTCATACATATAATCCTAGCTATTCAGGAATATATCCATAGGATTCAGTTCAAGGCCAGGCCAACCAGATAACTCCAAGAGACTTTGCCTCTAAAGTAACTAGCAAAAAGCTGAGCAGGGGGTGTCATTCAGTCAAGTAAGCAAGGCCAAACAACTATAAGACCTTGAGCTCAAATTATAAGTACCAGCAAAAGGCAAAAGAAAGAAAAGGAAAAATAAACAAGAAATACAACTATCTCACTTAGCTAGAGTCTGACAAGACAGCATCAGAGCAAACACCTATGCAACTGAAATAATGAGCTCCCAGAATTCTACTTCATTGGGGACTAAAGTTATCTAGGGTGTAATGCCTGCCTTTATGGAGTCTCTTACTCCAGCCCTCACCTACTTGGAAGTTGAAAGTTGGCTTCTGGTTGAAACAACATGGAGTTTGTGACTTTATGGGGAAAGAACTATTTTGTTATGCGAGTTATATTTTCAAAGGTACTGACAAGATTTATGTTTGAAGAAAGCATGAAAAGTAAAGTGGTCTTAGCTTTCCCCCTATTGTCACTCCAGACAGAGGGATAAAACTTCATTTAGATGTGGGAGATGAAAATCGATTCCGTACATCCCAAGAAGAAAGATGTAAATTACCATCCTGGGCATTTAGAGAAAGTGAGGCAATAGCTGTTACTCTAAGAAATATGAATTCGTGCCCCACTCGCCTAGAAGTGACACTGATTTGGAAATAAGAACACATGAAAATATATTACCAATTCTGAATGCCAAAAGAGGTCCTGAAGGCAGGATGTGGGAATTGAGGATGTAGGTTCTTATGGGCTTAGGGGATGAGGTAAATTGCTGTGGATGCAGTCTGCTTCTGTCTCTAGGGAAATCCTACCCCATATTTGATTTTTAGCTGCAATGTGTTACTACATATTTATGCCCTTGAATATGTATTTATTACAGTTTTATACAGCCCATTCTCATGATGTGAATTGTTTGTCTCTCTTAAGGGATATCTATGCTTTTTCCCCAAGATCATATCAAATGAGAAAAATATGGAAAATAACTTCATTTGAAGCAGAAGACATCCTGTTTTTCAAATCAAACCTAAACAATTAAACATGACTGGGAAAAAATGAGTAAATTTGTACCTATGATTTGTGATTTCTTTATCATTTTATTTTTCAGCTCATTTCTGGTTGCGATTACATGTTGTCTTTTACAAATGTCTCCTTTCTGTTCTGAAATAAATCAGAGCATTAAGCTACTTTATGTATATAGGAATGCAAATCATTTGGATTCCTCTATACAAAACATTGGAAATTTTGAGCACTTCCAAGAGACTTTGGCATAACATTAGTAAGTTTACATTATGGATGTCTTCGTCTCCAAAGAGTTTGGATTAATTGCCACCTCACCTCATCATTTCTGCCTCCATTCCTGCAACAGAAAGGCTAAAATGCTGCAAGAAAGGTGACTTCAGATTTGGGGGAGTTATTACATCCTGCACAGAGACCACATTTTCTCAGATGAGCAATGAGATAAAGCCCATAAATCCAACAGTAATGGCCACAGTAATGAAAAAGGGACATAGTAATTACAGTTTTTATACTATTACAGTCTATCTTCCTACTTTGATAGCTGATGTCTGACAAACTAGGCCAAGCTTCTACTTTTCGTGGTTGTGTTTCTTTTGAGGCAGGATCTCACCAAGGTGCCCAGGCTAGCCTCAAACTTACAATTCTCCTACCTCAACCTCCTTCATACTAAAATTAAAGGTATGTTCCACCATTAATTGCTTTCAGTTCGTATATCTCAGAGCAGGCAGCAACTTCAGAGAGAAATGTTTCAGAGGTTGGTTTTCAGAGGGAGCAAGAAGAGTGGTTGGCTTCTTTCCTAATCATTTGGAAAATGAACCATTCAATTGCAACCCTCCTTGTCTTTCAGAGTCTTGTCCTGCCTCTCATGGGATTGGAAATAAGAAAGGGTCATCTAGTGGTTGCATAGATATTAGTAGAAACTCATGGAACAGAAAAGGCACAGGTGCTTTATTTTAGAATCTTGGACTCATCTTTATGGAGACCTGTGTGATTGGAAGCTAGAGAACACCAAGCCCATTCAGAGAATGACACAAGTTCTGAGTAGCCATTGTGATTTCATGATCTCCAGGTATTGACAATCTCCCCAGCATCAGTGGTCAGTAGGTGATAGGTAGATTCTTCCCTTAAAATTTATGCTTTGTGGGGAATCCTTGGGCCTGGTACAACAACTCTGGGAAAGGATATGAGTCTGATATTTGCTGTCAGATGATTTTCTCCTAGAATCCCTTGTGTGTTCCCTGTGGTTATAGGGCTGGTTATCCACCAGTAATTTAAATACTTAGCTTTTCACTTACTTTGGCATAGACCGTATTTTTATACTAGGTTTTATTTTTTGGCTCTTGTACACTTCATTTTCTATGCTAAAGAAAATTTCTGGGGCCTGGAATTTGACCAAGTGGTAGAGTGCTTGCCTAGCGTGTATGAAGGCCAGGATTCAGATTCCTCAGTACCACATACATAGAAAGAGCCAGAAATGGTGCTGTGCCTCAAGTAGTAGGCCTCTACCATTGAGAAAGCCCAAGGACAGTGCTCAGACCCTGAGTTCAAGCCCTATGACTAGCAAAAAATAAATCTGACTTTCCTTCTCACACTGGTGGCTTATGGTATTACTATAGGGAAAGAGGCCACAGCCTTGTCAAAGCTTTCACAAAGGAGTACTGGATTATAGCACTGATGGATGTTTGGGCCAAGTCAACTAACAAACAAGCCCAATACTAGATTCTAAACCAAGTGGTACCAGGACCCTGCCTTCTAGAACATCCAGATTCCTGGTTAACATGAAAGATATGTCGGGGCTTACAAGACCAGGTTCCATGGCTCTCAGTGTGACAAACGCCAACAACTCCTCTGATTGTTTATGCAGCTTGCCATGTAGAATTGCATCTACTCTAATAGGCTCTGTCTCTTTCTTTGTCTGTCTCTTTCTTTGTCTGTCTGTCTCTGTCTCTCTCTCTGTCTCTCTATCTCTGTCTCTGTCTGTCTCTCTCTCTCTTACATGTCCTCAGTCAGCAGTGCAGTGTGGTTTGTCAACTCATCTCATATTAAAGAACACTATGGTAGAAAAATGTGTTCAGAAAATATCAAGAACAGTGAAGGATCTGAGATACTTTCTGATGTGCAGGCTAACACATTCACGTATTATAGTTTTATGGATGCTGTCTGGAAGAACAAAACTAATCGGCCTGAGACAAAAGACCTTAGTGCTTACAATGTGTGGAATAAACATTACATATTTACTCTGGTTACTTGAACTCCAATTCCCAGGGACTGCCAGGAAAAGAACGAGAATCCTAGCTTGAAGGCACATGCAATAGATTGCACTACATGGGAGGAATTGTGAGCTTAGAGGACATTAGAAAAGACTTTCTAATGGGGAGATTACATGATTCTCCTTTTATTCAAGAGGGAAACAACATCTCTTTCTTTTTAGGCAGAAGTCAAATCTGCTTTGGAGAGAGATTTTATGTTCTCAATGTGTTCCCTAATCAAATATCTTTGAACGGATTGCTTGGAACAAAGCAGGTGTTTATAAGACAGGTGTATCAATGTGAACCATGGACTACTTGTGAAGAAACTAGAACAAAGAAATTCCATGTCACTGAGATATTGAAGGTGGAAAGAAATTTCTATAAAATAAATATTGCAAGTCAGAGGTAGTTACAGACCTGATAGATGTAAAAAAAATACCACGATGTATGTGTATTACAAAAGCTAATTTTAAAACATGTTAACAGAATAATTAATAAAAGTGAATGAAAAGAATATGTGCCACAAGAATATAAAATGCTGAACACAGATAGAAAATATCTACCACCAGGAAAATTCAAGTGAAAACCCTCCTTTCTATAGATGAATTAGAAATCTATCAAGGTACGTGAGTAGCCATAGACATTTAATTTCACAATATAGCTTTGAAATGTAAAACAGGAGAAGTTGTTTGAAGGAGGATTTCTTCAAATTAAAAATCATTGTGATAGTTTAGAATACATCTTGTTATTTATGGATCAAAAAAACTGAAAAGGAATCATGTAAGACAAAACAACTTAAATGGTTCAATTCATATATGGAAGTATCTCTCTCTCTCTCTCTCTCTCTCTCTCTCTCTCTCTCTCTCTCTCTCTCTCTCTCTCTCTCTCTCTCTCTCTCTCCTCTCCCATTCTCTCTGCTAGTACTAGGACTTGAACTCAGGGCCTGGGCATAGTCCTTGGCCTTTCTCACGGTTAGCACTCAAAAAGCAGATAACATAGGTCTTTTCAAATATGATGAGTCAGTCATATATGCTCATAAATATTCTGTCCCAAAGACAATATGAATCTTGCAAATCTGAATCATTAAATTCATATTTCTGATAATAATGTAATGAAAGTATATAGTGATCTGAAAGTGAAAGTGATGAGTCTCCGGTTCAGACACTTGCAAACTAAGAACAGTATCTTTGAGATGAAAAAAAAAAAAACCACAAAAACCCAAAGTATCAATGATGTATATAGAAAAAGAATGAGCCGGGCACCGTGGCTCACACTTGTAATCCTAGCTACTTAGGAGGCTGAGATCTGAGTACCACAGTTCAAAGGGAGCCTGGGCACTAAATAAAAACCGAGACACTCTTATCTCCAATTAACCACTAGAAAACCTGAAGTGGTGCTGTGGCTTAAGGGGTACGGTGGTAGCCTTGAGCTGAAAAGCTCAAGGACAGTGACCAGGCCCAGAGTCCAAGCCCCATGACCGAGGGAAAAAAAAAAAAGGAAAAAGAAAAGAAAAGAAAAAAATGACTCCTATAGTGCTCATGAAATCCTTCAGGGGACAATTTGAGTTTTGACCATTAAATAGATGGATAGTGACAAATGAGGGAAACCATTGAGCCTAAGTTCCTTTGAGTCTGGCTTACTTCATTTAATATGATATTTTCTAAGTCTTTCCATTTCCTAACAAATGGGTCGATGTCGTTTTTTCTGACAGCAGCATAGAATTCCATTGTGTACAAATACCACAACTTGTTGATCCACTCATCAACTGAGGGACATCTAGGTTAAAAAAAAATAGATGGATAGTTTGTGATCTAGACCCAGTTTATTATATAAGAAAGCAGAAAAATAAAAAAAAACATGAAGAGAGAGGCTGGGAGTTTGGCCTAGTGGTAGAGTGCTTGCCTATCATGCATGAAGACCCGAGTTCGATTCCTCGGTACCACATACATAGAAAAAATCTGGAAATGGTGCTGTGGTTCAAGTGGTAGAGCTCTAGCCTTGAGAAAGTCCAAGGACAGTGCTCAGGCCCTGAGCTCAAGCCCAGGACTGGCAAAAAAAAAAGCCCACCAAAGGAAAGGAAATAGTAAGATTGTAAATAGGTAAATGATGGATTTAAACTCCTTACCACTTATTCCCATAGATTTGAAAATCTGTAGGAAATTAAAGATTTCCTACTGCAAGATGGAGAAGGGTTAACAAAAGTACAGGCTGATCATCATGGAAGAAATGGAACAGGAAGTAACCCACCTAGCAAAGGAACAATGCCTACAAAATTGTAGAGAAAAGTAATGCCAAATATTTTTCTAATATTTCAACTTTTCTCCAGAGAGCAATGGGCTTCTTCTCAGAGTCAATTTAGGGCACTGTAGCTGTGATATCAGTGCCAAACATGCTTTGAGAGAAAAACTGAAAATCAAATAGCCATCTAACTCATAAAAATCAATGGAAAATTCATAAACAAAATAACAGCAAATGGAAACCACTCACCTTTCAAAGGCAAAGGAGATTATTTTTCCAATTCTGAATATGTCAATATTAACAAATATATTAATATAGATGATTATGAAAACATCTTTTGGGGGGCAGCATAGAGGATTAAACTCATGTCCTCATGTTTGTTAGGCAAGTACTCTATCACTTGAGCCACACATCCACCACTTTTATTTTTCGTTTCGATTTTCAGATAGACTCTGACAGTTACAAGTCCTCATTAAAGAGCTGAGGAATCTAGGTCAAAATGCCATAGGTAATGACAGGAAAAAGAAAACAACAAAACAACAACAACAAAAATGGAACTAGAAAACACATGCTCAAGAAGTCTATTGTACACATACACAAATACAGCCTTTCCTTTCTTAACTCATTTCACTTTTTGGTCTGTCTTGGCCCACCAACATTTAGAATAGTCTTTCCCACTCAGCTCCCTATTCTACAAGTCAATTGACTCAGAAAACAGCCTCATAAACACTCAGAAATTTTCTGCAGAATCTTAAAAATTCATGATATTAATTTTTTGTGTCTCTCAATCCAGTCAAATTGATTACAGAGACTCACTGTTAAGAATTGTCTGACAGACTCTCCTTTCAGATGTTTTGGGGAATTTGGGGGTATCTTCTTGGAAATAGAATTGAGCACACCCATTCCCTTCTTTAATTTTGATTTGCTAAGAGTCACTTTCACCTGTCTGCCACTGGCCCTGCTTGTGATGATGCTAATGTCTTATGTACTCCTGGGCACCCACTGCTATACCAGCATCGTGACAAAGGCCTTAAGCAATTCATTGTTAATAGGTTTGCCCCAAACCATTTACACAATGCAATTTCACTGACTCCAACTTGACCAAATGTAATTTGATTAAAATTCAGTAAGCTTCTCGGTCCAATAATTTGTTTCAAATCACGATTTAGTTGAAAATGAATAATCTATAATCTTTGTAATTTTGAATTCATTTCCAGTGAATAAACCATGAGAGTAAATTGACTGAAAATGAATTAGAAATATCAATCCCTAAAATAGAGACATTTCCCATTCCTAGAAAAAAATAAGAAAGTGGTCAGGATGAATAAAGAATGACAAAGTTCACTATTGTACATTTTTCCTAATGAATGCCACCTTCTCTCCACAAATAAGCAAATGCAGTAAAGAGCCAGAAGATTTGTGTGAGTATAGAACATTTATTTTCAGTTAGAAAGCTTCATACACATTTTTTTGTGGGGGAGAGGGAGGGTTGATGCCTATGGCAGGCAAATAGCTTTTCCTCTTCCCATTAAGATGGTTATCTCCTGGACACTAATGTTATTTTGTGACTGGGCACTGTAATGTTCCGACTTCCTGCTTAATTCAGTGCTTATCCCTGGATCTTTTCCCGATTAGGGAAAACCTGAGCAGAAATCCAAATGGCATGCCATGCAGCAGTTTTCTTTCTCCATGCTTTCTTTATCAATGCGTAGCCTTACACCAAAGGGAAGGAGGATCTTTTGCTCTCTGTCCAAAAAGAAGCAAATCCTTACGCTTATCAGGGCATAATAGATAAAGGCCACAAGAATCTCTTTTTAGAGTTATCCAGCACCACTAATAGCAAGCCCAGGAATTGTTTTGTCTAATTTAGGAGTGGGAGTCATTTATTCATAAAAGTAATCTTCTACAAAATCCTTTATCGAGTACTTGAGGTGCAAGACAATGACCTCACTAATCCTTATGTGGTCTTGCTTACAACCAAGCCATTTTAATTGTCTTGAAATGTTTGCCTTTTAATTTTGTTTCTTTCATTTAAGAATAGTTATTAAAGCCCCTGGGATTCATTGTACAGCGCTGATACCTGTTGTTATGTTGAAGTTGGCTTGAGACTGTCCCCACACCTTGAATTCACTGATTGTGGCCTAACTTAGTACATTAACAACCTGAAATTCCAACTTAGGAGTGTAACAAACATTTAAGTCTTAGCCAATCATAAGCCACCAGATCATCAGATCATAACTAAATAATGTAAATGCCTATGGGTACCCAGTCAATTTATTAATGTATTTGTTTTTTTCTGTTCTATTGGTAACTAACCTTTATCTTTTGTGATTGTTGTTCTTAATGTACTTGTTATTTCTTCTCTTCTCTTTTTGCCTTAATAGTTAATCTCATATTGTTATTGTATCTGACTTTATTACCTGGTATTCTGCACATATGTGTATTTGTTTATTTGAAATAGGGAAGGGAATGGGGGAAAACAAGATGATAGGGAGAGGGTGGAGGGAAGGAAACAGGAGAAGGGGTATCAATGTGGGAAAAGTAATGCATCTACTACCTGACAAATGTAATTGTAACCTCTCTATACATTATCCTGATGATAAAAAAAACAAAAGAAATAGACAAAAAAGAAAATATTTTCTATTGGTCATTTTCATAAATATGAGTTTTGTCATATAGATTTTTTCTCTTGCTGTATAGTTCATTGTGAGTAAACAAAATTATAATAAAATTTGTAATAAAATAATTTTGTTTTTGATAAAAAATTTCATTATATATTTGGGTGTTTTAAGTTTGAATACTGAGTTTTTACAAGCTGACAAATTAAACACCAAATTATTTTCCTTAAGAAATGATAAACACATAGTCTTGGCAGTATAATTATGTGGTTGAACTAACATTAATATGCATTATTAATTTATCAATTACATAATAAAATAAATGATTATATATCCAAATATTAAATTGGACTGATATTAATTAGATATAAGTAATATGAACATCTCAAAAGACTTATAAAGGATGTCTGGTCAATTCTTTCTCTCTCTCTGGGAAGAAAAAAAATCACAATTCAAAAAATTTCTGCTAAGTAAAAAAATCACAAGAATTTCAGAAATGTTATGATTAAAATTGTTTTATGTATAATGTGAAAGCCTTATTGCCTTTCAAAAATATTTACTAAACAGCATCCTCTACATGTTTTGCACAAAACAAAGGCAACATTTTACTAAAAATTGCTCAGCACCCCCTTCTATTCTTTCTTCAGGTCTTCCTAGTTAAGTTGCACCCCAGTGTAAAATTAAACAGTTAAATTAAATGAAATTAATAAACAATTACATTAAACCAACATTAAGCAATTAAATAATTGCCTGGAGACATTATTAAAGACATTACAACAAAGAAAATATTCAAAAGGGAGGTTTCCCTTAACAAGACAAAATAATATGCATAGAAAGACATTTAAGAAAACCACCCTAAGACATGCTAAAAATATAAATAAATTGATGGTTATTCAAATCTTATGTGTGCTAGGAATAATGTGAGGAATGGAAGTGTAAATGAGAAGGAAGATAACCATAGAGGCCCTGTACCTGTTTGAAATGACAGAAAGGATAAAGCATAAAAGGTCTGGAATGCCTGAAAATTTGCTTCTGTAAAGATAACTGTACTGATGAGTACACTTTGTAAACATACCAAAATTCTTTTCTCTACTCATGAATTGAGGACTAGTAATGTTTCCATTGTGTGTGGGGATATTATGAATAAATGAAAACAATAAATATAAATATAAAGAACAACAAATAAGTTGAGCATAAGCTCAATTCAAAAAGATACTGTTGAACCTTTCTAGCCCTTTGGTAATTTCATTAGAAAATTAAAATTCACCATTCTAAAATGTTTGCAGTGATATATCATGATTTAATTTGGATAT
The DNA here is from genome assembly GCF_031878675.1 of Megascapheus bottae. NCBI lineage: Eukaryota > Metazoa > Chordata > Mammalia > Rodentia > Geomyidae > Megascapheus > Megascapheus bottae. The sequence goes on from NC_143519.1 coordinate 26,259,673, forward strand.
CATTGATAATTAATGGTATCAGCATCTTTTCTTGTGCTTATTTTATATCCAAGCATCTTTTTTGACATGCCTATCAAATATTTTGCTCATTAATTATTATTGAGTTGTTTGTTTTCTTGTTGTTCAGTTTATATATTTATGAATATATTTGAGCTACAAGTCTGTCTATATATGTATATACGCATACATATATATATATTCATACTGTTTGTAGTGTCATTCTTTATTACTGTTGAAGAACTGAACTTTTAAATTGGGAGAAAGTCTTATTTACAAATTGTTTCTCTTTCAAATTGAGCTTTGGTATTGTTTGAAAGGAATTTGTATCTAATTCAAGCTATCAGGACTTTTGTTCATTTTTTTTCCTAAAAAGTTTTGTATCGTTAGGTTTTAGACCCCAGTCTTTACTCTATTTTGAAGCAGTATTTTTATTCCAAGCTTGCTTGGATTATTTTGATATTTTAGCAGCCCTATGATTAATTTTATAAACTGATATCTAGTTATTCCAGAGCCACAAGTTCATAAAAGTGACCTTTTCTTTATTGAATTACCTCTAGATCTTCGCCAAGAATCAGCTGACAGAGGTTAGAGAAGTGGCTCAGTTGGTAGAGCACTAGCCAATGAGCAAGAACACCAGGTACCCAAGTTCAAATCCTAGTTTCATATAAAAAAAGAAAGAATCATTTGACTGTATATGTTTTGGTTTTAAATCAGTTTTATTTCTTTTTCACTCTATTAAAATTTTGTTGAAGCCTAGGATCTTTCTTAATTGATTTTTTTTCTTAGTTTTTGTTAGATATGATATTCCCAATATTCCCAAAACACCGGAATTAGGTTTGACTCCTCCTACCATTTCCATTCATTGGTATGACTTTTGATCACTTACATGATTTCTCTAAATATAGGAAAATAGGAAATATAGAAATATAGGAAAATGCCAGGCACCTGTGTGCATGCCTGTGATCCTAAAATCCTAGATCTGAGTATTACAGTTCAAAGCTAGCTTGGGTAGGAAAGTCCATGAGCCTCTTATCTTCAATTAACCACCAGAAAATTGGAAGTGGTGCTGTGGCTCAAAGTGATAGATTGCTAGCTTTGAGCAAAGCTCAAGGACAGTGCGCCCATGCCTGAGTTCAAGCCCCATGACCACACACACACACACACACACACACACAAAGATAAAGAGGGTTGGTATGATAATGTAATACTTAATGTATACTATATATTTTATAGTTATGTATTCAATCAGATAAATCATTTATTTAAGAATGAAGAAAATGTAAAAAATGGACATTGAAATGCATGGACTCAGTTAGTTTTGCATGTTTTCCAAAGAATATTAGGATATAGCAGCTGCTTTCCATTATGCACTCATTTGAATAAACCAACCCCAACTCAGTGGGGTGTATGAAATAAAGCAAAAGGTCAAGTAGGTGCTGAAGCAGTCATTCTATTTCCAAGATGAAAATTTTAGTAGCTCTACCAGTAGACCAAGGAGTGTCAATTTTTTTTCATGTTTCTTTGCAAAGCAGAGCTTGTTGCTTCAGATCTGTCTGCTAAACCATGTGGCTGCACTTAAACACTATATGCATGACAGAAAGCATTTTCCATGTCACTACAACATGTTCTAACCTGCCACTGTCTTTGTCAGTCACTGACATGTCTGCAGAATTCCTTCCTTGTTCTTTCCATTAACATAAAAATGGTGAGATCCCATCTAAAAATGTCTACTATCTAAACAGAAGATAGGAAGATAGTTACTTTGGCCCCGTTGGTAGACATTCGCCCATTTCCTGTAACTGCTCAAGTCAGCTGGTGTAGCACTGAGTTATGGAGTAGGTCCTGTTGAAGTCTATCACAATGGTACCAGGATAGGTGGTTTGGGCACCAGAATCAGAATGTCTTCGTTACCTATTTTGCATGGTGTGTTTTCTGCTAATTTGGTGTTTATCACATCTCATAGAATTTTAAGCTCAGATGAAAAATTTATTGGTGAACCTATCAAAGGCTTACCTGCATTGGAATTACTAGGATTTTCTGGGATAGTAATTTAATAAAGGGGTTTCTGTAAAAAAAAAAAGGTTGATTGGACCTGTCTTGTACTTTGGTTAAATATATGGGGACACTAATAGAGTCAGAATCCCTGCAGAGGATCTATGATCAGTGTCATCTTAGTTCCCACAGCTATGACAAAAGCTACTTGAAGGACTGACTGATTTGGGCATGCTCTTGCAGAGGTTGCTGTTTATGGTCACTTAGCTCTGTTGTGTCTGGGTTTGGGTAAGGCAGAACATCTTAGAGGGGATGATAGAGTGGAGGAAAGATTCTCATCTCATGGGGTTCAGGAGAAAGAAGTGATAGAATGGGAAAGGAAGAAGGACGGGAAGGAGAAAAGGAAAGTGCTGGTTTCAATACTTGAAAGAGAATGAGAGAATGACCTCCTTGCCTTCCAGAAGGCACCACCACCCAGTAACACACAGGCTGGTGGACCTTTGGCAGTAATTCAGATACAATCCATAACAAGTGTATGGGCAGAGGCTGTGTGGCTAGGGAATGGCCACAGAGTCATTTCTCCATGTCAGGAGAGACGATAACACTATTTGTGGCATTTTTTTAAATGGATGGGGTAAGGAGTTGAATCTTTAAAACAAATTACCTACAGCTCACTTTTAATTTTTTCATCATGAAGTTCATAAAACATACCTTAGACCTTTCCAAATTAGATGTGCTCACCAAAGTAAAACATTTATTTTGTGAAGACACAGCAAATTCTGCCAAATGTTTATAGTGCTCTGGTAATTCAATTAAAATAGAATGAGTCCTAACTGATAGTTTGATTCTACTATAGCATTTATTGGCTCGCAAGCGTTCACAGAAAATCCACTGAGGAGTCACTATTTTAGGGATTTATTTTTTGACTTAATCATTGTCAGTAGTGCCTTTCTTTCCATGATGGACTAGGAAGGCATCTATATGGGACCTGTACAATCACAGTGGTTTCTGTACTTAGAAAGGCCTCATGTTGGGCCGGGAGTTTGGCCTAGTGGTTATAGTGCTTGCCTAGCATGCACGAAGACCCGGGTTCAATTCCTTGGTACCACATATATAGAAAAAGCCAGAAGTGGTGCTGAGGCTCAAGTGGTAGAGTTCTAGCCTTGAGAAAGTCCAAGGACAGTGTTTAGGCCCTGAGCTCAGGCCCAGGACTGGCAAAAAAAAAAAAAAAAGAAAGGCCTCATGTTTGATCTTCACTGCTATTGTAAAATCTGACATTATATATATATATACATACATATATATATACATACATACATATGTACACATACATATGTATTGGGGCCTAAACTCAGGACCTCGGTGCTTTCTATGAGCTCAAGGCTAGCAGTGTACCGCATATGCCACAGATCCACTTCTGGCTTTTGGGGGGTAGTTACCTGGAGCTAAGAATTTCATGGACTTTCAAGCCCAAGGATGCCTTAGTGCCCCTATCCTCATATCTCAGCCTCCTGAATACTAGGATTACAGGTGTGAGCCACTAGCACGTGTCCCAACACTGTTTTAGAACAGAGAAAAAGGGAATGAATTCTTTGAAATGGATATATGTGACTCGGAGGGCAAATGGCAAATGTCAAGAATAGTCTTGGAAATTACCTGGAAGTGTGGGGATTGGATGTTTGCAGGCTTGGTCTAGGTGATGTCACTGGGGAAGAATGGTTGGACAATGCTGCTGAGGAAAATGGGACCACAAAGATGTCTGTACTGGGCCTGCTTCTTTTGTTCTTCTTCCTCCTAGTCCAAAGTCTTGCCTAGCAGTCTCCAGTTTGCCAAGCATAGGTCATTACTTTCAATCTCCCTTCCAGGCTTGAGAGAGAAAAATCAATATATTTCAGTATCACCTGGGCCCAATGTAGATGCTGTTATTCACCAGAACTCACACAATGATATGGACAATGAGTTTTAGGAGATAGTTTTCCTTCTAGATAGGACACAAAAAAGGAAAAGAGATGAAGCACACAACTATATTACTTGACTTACTTTTATCCTAATTTTTAGCAGTGTTCAGACAAGACAAGACATTCATGTTAGGCAAGGATGATCCCACTGGCCTATAGCTTCAGTCTTTTATCTTAGTATTGACACTTACATGCGTTTCTGGATGAACAATTTTGCCCTCATGGTTGATAAGCCTGAATTTTTCTGAAATCAACTTTGTCGGCTTCTCCTAGGTGCTTAATGCCCCTAAAATTACTTCTGTATAATATGATTCAAATGAATAGTCATTGTTGCACCAGGTGCTAGGGGATCAGGCCTATAATTCTAGATACTTAGGAGGTCAAAATTGGGAGGATTTCACTTTGAGGCCCAGCTTAGGTATTTGCAAATAAAAGCCACCTTAACCAATAGCTGAACATGATGAACACATGTCATTCTAGCGATACTGGAAAACTTAAATAGGTAGATTGAGGTCCAGGCACATGCCAGGGCAGAAAATGAGACTGTATCTCAAAAAAGGATAAAGGCAAAGCTGAGTGGCGGAGCATTTGCCTAAGCAGACCAAGGCCCCAAGTTCAAACAAATTATTTCCTCCTCAAAAATAACCTTTCTAGTACATAATTCAAATAAGCTTAATTTATTTACATTCATATTTAGAACTACAGCAAAAGGTCTTCACTAGGACATGTCCTCAAAATGTGTGTTTTAGTAGAAACAAGGAACATTTCTTTCAATTACTATTAAAGGAAGCTAAATATTGAGGAAGTTAACTGGAAATATCTAATTTTGATATTACCTCACTGTGATTACACAGGAGAAATTAGCTTGTTGTTCTCTTAAGCAATTCTGCTTTTTGTTTAAACCGTGGTGTAGACATATGTGGTGAAGCATGCAATATTATTTCTGGAATAATAGAATTTCCTTCAGTTCTGTTGACTGCAGACTTTGTGAGTCTTTGATAAAGTCTTTTTAATTTGCACATCATTAAGAAATCCACGTACTATCAGGTTCAAAGGAGAGCAAAGCAGGTTGAATAAACTTTACATAAGTCAAGGAGTATGGCTATTCTGCTCTAATTGCATCATTTTTTTCAGGATCATATTAATTTTTACTGGGGCCCTGCCTTCAGGCTCCATCTTGTCACTTTTCTGAAAAGTGCATAAAAAAAGGAAGACAGATGAAGGTGGAGGCAGAGGGCAGAAAAGAAGGATAAATACACTGAAGCTGACACCTTCCAAGTTTCTCCTCACTTTCTTTCACCTTGTCTTTCTTGGCTCTTGAAACATGAGGTGTGAGCAGAAAAGGGTCATAAGGTCTTAGCCCTCACAGGCTAACAAATGCTTCTTGCCTCTATTTTTTTGGTATTTTATTAAACCAAAACGACTCTGTAATTTCCACAAGTTGTCTGATCAGTTAAAATGTATTCATTTTTTCAAATTATATTTTTATTATCTGTAAGTATACAAAGGTATCACCACTCAACACATCAGTTTATATGTATGATGCATCTTGACTGTTGTCACCTCTTTCATTTTTCTTCCCCAGCTTCCTCAAGCCAACACTTCATCTCAGTTTTCCTAGTTTCATAAGGTATGCATTAGATATTATGACTAGATTCTCCCTACTTCCTGTCTTCATTTGTTTATCCTTTCCCCTTGACCTCCAATCCTCACACTTTTCAAGTGCCTGTTTCCTGCTATTCATTTTGTTGGGGTGTGAATTATTTTTTTCAAAGGAATTACACCATTTGAATTCTTCCCTGCAGATATCATATTTTGGTTAATACATTGGTGTACATTTGCATGCAGCTCTGTATGTGGTTACTTGTACTTTTTTATAAATTAGTCCTAGCTTCCACATATGAAAGAAAACATGTATTCTTTGTCTCTCTGGGCACAACTTCATGTAACACACTTTTTTCCATGTCTATCTATTTATTTGTAAATATTATTCTACCTTGTAGGTGTCTAAAATTCCATTCAGAATTTCATTTTTATAGCTGTTTAGTATACATGTGATGACCATACTAACTTATATGCCTTGGTTCTTTTCATGGTAGATATTTTACTCTTTTCATGGTGTTCCCTTAAAAATACTACCGAGGAATACTTTTGATTTATTATAATATTTTAGATATGTAATCATCTTTTAGAGTCTTATAAAGTCACAGGAAGTCTTAAAGTCTTATGTTTCATTAATTTCATAGTTGAACAGAATAAGATGCAACACATAGACTTTGGAAATTATAGTAAAGTAAAAGATTTAAAGGAGAAAAACATCAATGTATATGAATGATTCAAAGTTCTAGTTTTCACATACATTCTTTTACCTGACATATCTCCTTTCCAAGCGTGGGTAAAACTGAAATAGCAGAACACGGGGCAACTGTGAGGGAAAACGTTTAACTAGCTGGGCGCCAACAGCTCATGCCTATAATCCTAGTTACTTGGGAGGCTGAGATCTGAAGATTGAGTTTCAAAGCCACCCCACACAGAAAAAAAAGAATCTCTATTCTTTTCTCCAATTAACCAGCAAGAAAGCAGATATGGCATGTGGTTCAAGTGGCAGAGCTTTAGCTATGAGCAAAAAAAACAAGTGAGAGTTCAAGGTCCAGAATTTGTACAACAATTCTGGCACCAAAAAATAAAGGAACAACAATACGAACAACAAATCCCCCAAACCAGTAAATATAGGTACATTCATGCTCTTTAAATGGTGTCCACATCTAAACAATGTTTGGTTTTAAAATGTTAGGTACATCCAGGAGCCTGTGGCTCATGCCTGTCATCCTAGCTAGTTATTCAAGAGGCTGAGATCTAAGGATCATTATTTGAAGTCAATTGGTCAAAAACGTGAGACTTGTATCTCTAATTAACCCCTCAAAAACTGGAAGTGGAGCTGGGACTGAAAGTGGTAGAGTGCTAGCCTTGAGCAAAAAGAGCTCAGGGACAGTGTCCAGGTCCTGAGTTCAAGCCCCAAACCGACAAAAAGTTAGGCATAGGTTTCTTGACACTTTCATATTCCCAGTGGCATAACACTTATTAAATTGCTATCATCTGTTCTTAAAATCAGGCCCAATAAAGGTAGACAACAGGAAAAGAATGAAAATATCCAAATTAAATCACTGAAATGTATCCCTGTTCCTCTTTCCTGTGATGTTTAGAATGGCATCATAGGTTGGATAGACATAAGTTTGGAGGGAAACTGAGTAGAGCCAATTTGCAAGATAAGAAGCTTACAAAGCCGGCACTGTTGCTCATGCCTGTAATCCTAGTTACAAAGGAGGCTGAGAGCTGAGGATCAAGGTTCAAAGCCAGCCCGGCACAAAAGGACCTGAGACTCTTCATTTAACCTCTAGAAAACAGGAAGTGGGGCTTGGCTCTAGGGTAGGGTGGTAGCCTTGAGCTGAAGAGCTCAGAGACAGGGCCCAGCCCAGAGTTCAAGCCCCATGACCCCCCCCCCCCCCCCCCCCCCCCCCCCCCCCGCCAAAATAAGGAGCTTACAGAAAAATACATGGAAGCTCACTCCACAGTCTAAATTCTTCCTCCAGATGCCTCTGGGCATATGTAAACATAAAGACTTGATTTTAAGAACTCAGCACTCTCCTTTCATCATCTACCATTGTGGCACATTATTGTGAATTAATGAATGAAATGTAAAGAGAAGTTTTGTTTTTAATATTATAAGAGTTGTATTAATCCAATGATTTTTATGGTATTTAAGAGGAAATACTGGTTAATTTTTTTACCTCATTATGGTAACAAAGGATGGATTTCCATTCCTCTATGTTGAATTATAGTTTTATTTACTTTATTTTACATGCAATATTCTTTCCTTGATATCCCTAAGGAAAATCCCATGGAAGAGAAAATAGTTTTATTGTAACATTTTTTATTTTAAAAATATTATCATCATGAGAAGTTTATTGAGCATTCTTTTGTAAGTTATTGCAATACACCCAGAGTCCATGAAAACCAGATACATTTAATCTTTTACCCTTAACACTAGATTATTTTTCTCTTTTGTTTAAATTTTCTTTTGCTTGTCTTTGAAATGGCCACATTATATAAAACCACCACCTCTGTCATTCATAGTAAAAAACGTATTCTTCAATACACTAGGAAAAAAAGATCAAAGAAATTTCTTTGCAAATGAGACCCTGACAGCCATGATTTAGGTGGGAGAGCCTGTTCTGGGTTTCAGCAATAAGATAACAGCTCCCTTGGCTTCTGCTCTTGGAGAGCTTTCAACTGCTCTGGCATGATTTAAGGCAGTGATTCTGGCATGCTATTCCCACTAAAGCAGAGACCAGAGCAGTGAACGAAAAGCTTGTGTGTCATGTCACCAATAACAGAGGAGAAATCCAAAGCCATTTAAGTGTGGAGGTGGTGCTTGAAGCTTTTGTATTTTGGTGATCAAAAATAAGAGACTTTTGTATTAGGTTGAAGATAACACAGGAGACAATCAGTTTTTAAGAAAAAATGATTATCATATTTAACCAGTGAGTTCAGAATGAGGTAATGATCTCTGTTCTGGAAAATCTAGCTCGTGACTGGGGCTGGATAATGTGTCTAGGTTTACAAGATACGGAGCAAGTGTGTCTAATGCAGGATGTCACTAGATGTCACTCTGGATTTCATTATTTGGCAGTCAAAGGATTTCAGCAGCTTTGCCATTTTGCTACCAATACCTCTCGTAGAACCTGGATAGACAGTGTGAAATGTGCATGAATAAGAGTGAACTGCTGATGGAATGTCAATTTTCAGGCATGTGACTTCTATTGATTACTCGTTATTGACATGAAGGTCTCTTGTGTGTCTTTGCTTTTCACTTTAAACTCTTTTCTCAGCTAAAATTTCTAGCCATCTGAAAAGTGAGGCCTTGAAGAAGGGCATGGTTTAGGTCATACAGGATGCTTTATGAAGTACTTTGACCTCTGCTAGAAATCACAGGGACTTGCATGAAGACAATAACTGCTTTGAATAAAAATTTAAACATTGAGACAGAAAAATCTGCATGCATTATTTTCATATTTAAGCGAGTTTACCTGTCTGAGTTCATAAATAGCTAGGAAGAATGGTGGTAAGAAGGATTCTTCGGTTTTTCTTGCTGTGTTTCATAAATCTAAACACTTTATTTGTGGGCAGTTAGTTGTAATGGTTGTGTGCCCCAACACAAGGGTGACAAATGACATGCTCTACAGTATCCTGTGACTGTGTCCATGATTTTATATCATTGAGCTTTGTATACATTAATTAGGTACACACAATCAGAGCCGAGTGCAGAGGCAGCTAAATAAACAAATGACACTGTGGAAAGGTCTTTCTGCATACTAATCATATCCTACATCTGCAAGCAAAAGCTCCATAAATCGATTTGCTCTTTCACATCAAAAGACAAACAGTGATGCAAGTCAGCAGTTCTTTTGTCAAAGTCACCGAGATTGCTGTTCTTCACAAACACATCTTTACAAAGCGGGATTCAACCATTTGACGATTAGCATTATTGGCAACTCTTCAAAGACGATTCATCAAGTGATTTTCAGTTGGATTGGTTGCCATTTTTATGATGCTGCTCCGTGAAATCTAAACTAAAATGATTGGCATTTGAATTCTTGCTTAAAGGATGAGGGACTCAGAACAAGAAAAGTCATCTTTTTGACACATTAGAGACTGTGCCCTACTTTGTGTGTGTGTGTGTGTGTGTGTGTGTGTGTGTGTGTGTGTGTGTGTGTGTGTGTGTGTGTGGTGGGGGGGAGGTGGTGAGAGGGACTGGGGGGCCAGTCAGGGAATTGGTTTAAAAGACAACATGAAATGGATTTTGGACAATAGGACTCTGGTCAATGGGTCCTTTCTTGCCATATTTGTGCTTAAAGTAAAAAATGACAAGTTTCAATGAGTTTTCCAGGAACATATAAAGATTATCAACTTTCTCCTGTTTTTAAATTGAAACCAAAATGTTTGGATTTCATGGGAGAAAACCAAGGTGATCCACTCTGGCTAGATGCTCTGTTGTATTAATTGGGATAAGACATAGAGGAGGAGTGCAAGAAGGTGGAAGTAGAGTCTTCTTTATAAAGATATATATCTCAAGATAGAGTAAGAAATGCCCATTTGATCTAGAGTGAACTGGAGAGTTAGTATAACAACTACAAAACCAGGTTACTAAAATTTAGATGTCACCCTATATCAGGTATGGACCTCAAAATTGTGAGCTATCTTTTGAAATTTGACATTTTCTATTTAATCTAGTCATTAAATGTTATACATTATTAAGCTGGAGATGTTATACATAATGTTATACATTATTAAGTATGGAGATACTACTAAAAGGTGACTTATTCTTAAAATTAGCAATAGAGAGAAGAATTCAGTGACCTCTCCTGGCTGTATCTTTTAGGTTTCAGATGCATAACTCAACTTCCTCATTATTTTCAAGCGTCTGGCATTAACCTTGAAAGGCTTAGTGCAAAAGAAATGTTCCAATCACACCTTGAGGTTTAACTTATATACTTATTATTATCTTCACATTATACCTCTAATTCCAAAGAATATTTACTTTGGAAAACATATTAAGATTATGCCCTTAAATAACAAATAATTCATTTCAAAATCACATACTTTCTTGTGTTAGCTGCAGGAAGTGAGACACAAGCTGGTTTGAAAGGTTGGTACTTCTACTTAGAAGAGTTCAATGCATCTGGATGGGCCTGCCCTTTTGGATATTTGTGATGTTCTCTGAGATGATTCTCTGAAGTATATTTCCAATACCATTGACCTCTTTCTCCAGACCCTCCTCAATACAAATTAGCCTTAAATTAGGCTTTCTAATTGTATCTTGGACTTCCTGAAGCATTTTCTCATATTTCCTAGATTTGAATTGATTCATTTTCTTTTCTTTCTCTATAACAACTAAATTATCTTTAACCCCGGAAATTCTCTCTTCTGCATGGTCTAACCTGCTATCAAAGCTTTCTACTCTATTCTTCATCTCCCTTGCTTCTAATTGCTCATTTTTGATAGCTTGCATCTCTTGTTTTATTTTATTTATTTATTTATTTATTTATTGCCAGCCCTGGGCTTGAGCTCAAGGCCTGAGCACTGTCCTTGGACTTTCTCAAGGCTAGAGCTCTACCACTTGAGCCTCAACACCATTTCTGGCTTTTTTTCTATGTACGTGGTACTGAGGAATCGAACCCGGTCTTCGTGCATGCTAGGCAAGCACTCTACCACTAGGCCAAACTCCCTGCCCACATCTCTTGTTTTAGATCATGTATGGGTTTCTTTAGCTCCTTGATTTCCATTTGAGTGGTTAGCTCAGCAGCTTTATTCTCTTTGGACATTTGTTGGAGTTCGGTCACCTTTTTGTTTGTGGATTCTATGAATTTGTCCATTTTTCTTTGAAAAACCTTCATGATGGCTTCCTTTATGGCTTCTCCTTTTTCACATATCACTTTGTTTATGGTTTCCTCTTGTTTAGCTGTGGCTTCCTCCCTTATCTCTTTCTTTATGTTTTCACAGTTTTCATTAAGATGTTTATCAATTGCATTTGTATAGCACTTGAAAGGCTTTCCTCTAGATTTGCCACTGACTGCTCTGTTGCCTGTTTATGTTGGGTGGGAGATGCTATTTATTGATTTGACATTTTTCTTGAGTTTCTTGTTCTGCCCATTTGAAAATGGGAACAAGATTAATACTAAACAAGATTATAATTTTTCAGATATAACCAACCTAGACCTTTTTAGTTGGCTGACAATAGATGTTCACACTTTTAGATTGGTAATATCACTCTCTTTCTTTTGTGCACTTACATACAAATCTAATACAATCACAGATGACCAATTTATAACCAAAACAATAAGCCCCTCAATCCAATCTCTATTGTAGGTAAGTCCCTCTGGACCTAGAGTATAATTGAACACCTAGATACACAGCATTGCTCAACAACCATCAAATGCAGATCCATGCATTATAAGAGTTGAAGGATGAACAGAGGACCAGAGATAGAAAAATAATATGAAAGACCACAAGGGAGGTAGGAAAAGAATAATACAGAACTGTAAGATTATTATAGTAATGAAAAAGGTATAGTGTAAGGATAACTGACCTAAGGTGATAGACAGGTAGAATATTTGAGTAGAGAGTTTGGATTAACTTAGATAAAAGTTATGAAAATAAGAAGAGTAATAAGAAGAATATAGAGAGAAAAGAGGGAGGTAGATATAAGAGATTTCAATTATACAAATTTTAAAAAGAAAAAAAGGAACAAAACAGCAACAAAATAAAAGAAAACAGAACACACACACACACACACACAGACACACAAACAACAAAAACAAAAACAACAAAAAAGAAAAGCTGGGGGGAGATTCCTCACTGTTCTGAGTTCTTACCCAAGAGATACTAGGGTTGAGAACCAGGAGTTTAAAAAGCAGGTGACTGTATCAATATGGATATCATTTTTGTTCAGACTATACCCTGAGCTGTCACTGTTTCTAGGAATGACCACAGTGACAGGATTGTGGCAAAAGAGAGGAGAAGGAAAAAAAAAAAGGAATGAATCATAAAATTAGAAAAAAAGGTATAGGTTAAATGGCAAAGAGAAAAATAAGAACATCTAAAAATGCAAATGAAATGGGGTAGAAGGAAAAAAAGGTAAAAAAGGTATTCTTCAGTTTTTTTTTGTGGGGAGGGGCAGGATAGGAAACAGAAACCTTGAGATTTGCAATAGAGCAAAACCTTGATACGTAAGGCCATATAGTATGTTGCTAAATGAAAGGACCTCTAGGATATAGAAACATAAGCCATATAATGAATGATTGTTGTCCTTAATGTACTATGTTATCTCTCATCTCTTTTGCTGTCCCTTGGTTATCTCATATTGTTACAGTATCTCACTTTTTTATCTGATATATTGGATATATTTGTATTTGGTTATTTGAAATTGGATAGGGAAGGGAGAAAACAAGATGAGGGGTGGGGGTGGTGTGGAGGGAAATGTGGACCAAGGCATGTGAAAGGGTATCAATGTATGTGAATTAATGCATCTTCTATCTGGCAAATATCATGTAACCCCTCTATTAATTACAATAAAATATATGAAAAAAAACCTGGATACGTAAGGCCATATAGTATGACGCTAAGTGAAAGGACCTCCAGGATATAGAAACAAAAGCCATATAATCAGTGACTGTTTTCCTTAATGTACTATGTAATCTCTCATCTCTTTTGCCGTCCCTTGGTTATATCATATTATTACAGTATTTTACCTTATGTGATATATTGTATATATGTTTATTTGGTTATTTGAAATAGGCTAGGGAAGGGGGGGAATCAAGATGAGGGGTAGGGGTGGGAGGAAGGAAATGGGGACCAAGACATGAGAAAGGGAATCAATGTTTGTGAAGTAATGCACCTTCTATGTGGTGGATATAATGTAACCCTTTATTAATTACAATAAAAAGATATTAAAAAAAGAGTTCAATGTAGGCCAAGAAGCAATTTTAGACAAGTAACTCAACAGAGTGCCTCAATATCCTACCTGTTAAGTGGAGGCCTAAATATTGACTTATTACTGAAGAGTATTCTGAAGATCAGCTAATAAATGATGGTGAGAAAGCAGTGTGCAATTCTAAAGTGCTATATAAATGATATAGTGCTATCACCATCTTCACTAATAATTATAATGATCATAAAAAGTGAATGACTCTGCTGTGGAGAGCTCGAGTCTCCAAGGAAAATTATTTTTTCTTAGTCTGTTTTCTTGCTTTAACTGGGTCTTTAAAGCTGCTTAATTTAATAAAAAAATGAGCTTTTCTAAAAGAGCTCAGCATTTCTATCCTGATTGTGGGATCTGTGAGCTAAAAATCAAAACTGGCCAAAATGACCAACTGAATGAGCTGTTCCTTTTAGGAAAAAAAATATTGCTGCCACCATACTGTTTGAAGACAACCAGGAATATTAGACATTGAATACCATTTTAGTTAAATGTCTCATTCATAGCCTTGAAAAATGAAGTTACAAGAAGACAATATCCTGAAATATTTGTTTAACCATTTAGAATTAAGCAATACATTTCTGAAAAAAGAACTGAGCAAAACAAAATAAAAAAGGAAACAGAATAAAACCTAAATCAAGACCTGGCAATCCATAAACATAATTCTGCTTATGATTCCAGAGAACATACTCAGAGAATGAGAAGGGGGAAGCTCCTCTGGAACTGGCCTTGGAAGTTCCACAGACTGTCCAACAAAACAGTATGGACTGAGTGGCTTAAACAACAGAATACTTATGGCTCCAGTGGCTGCTTACCTTGCTCTAGTTTCTTTCACTAAGTTACAACCATTCTTGTTACAACCATTTCTCAAAGCGGGGAATGATAGGGTCTCCATTGTTTCTCCTTTCTGTCTTTATCTTCCCACCTGGATGCCAGGATGCCATAAGAGTTTGAATTTGAGATAGACTTCCATCTAGACATAATACTTTAGGCTTTCTAACTGAAGATTGAAATAACTGCAACAGTTGGTTGTTGCTGTAAACAGTGTGCTTCAGAATTTAGTGGCTCAAATAATGGCTTATTATTTCTCATTACAATATAGGTTGGTTGTGAGACAGAATCTTGTGGAGTTAAAGACTATGATTAATTTTCTTTTTACTTTTTACTGTTGTTTTCTTGTTGTTTAATGGGTATGTTTGGATTTTATGAAACGTTTACTTGTATTCTTTTTTACTGGTTAATGCTTCTTGTACAGGAGCAGGTCTGGACTGTGATCCACCTGTTTTAGGCTTCATATTGTACTGGGATATTAGAGACTCTCCAGCATGCCCAACTGTTAGCTGAGAAGGACTTTTGTGTGTAAGCTTGGGTTGACCTTGAACCACCACCTGATCTCAGTCTCCCAAAACAAGTACCATTCAAGGAGTTAGCCTTCAGAATATAGCTAAGACAAGTAGTTTTAATTACATTTTTTTCTATTTTTGATTTCTTTTGTTATGGAAACGTTTAAAGACTGCAACAGTAGAAATAACGAAACAAACAACCTTCCATTCTCATTACTGTTCAGTGGTCATTGGCACATGAATTAGTTTCCCCGCTGAGACTCCCAAGTGTATGCATTAGGAATGATTTATACAATATATCATATAACAAGGTAAGATACTGTAAAAGTATGAGATAACCAAGGAATAGCAAAAGAGATGAGAAATAACAGTACATTAAGAACAACAATCACACATTATATGGCTCTTTTTTCTATATTCTGGAGGTCCTTTCATTTGGCCTCATCCTATATAGCCTTATGTATCTAGGTTTAGCCCTATTGTAAACTTCTGCTAGGAGAGTCCAAGGCTTATACTAATTATGACAATTCAAATTCTTATGGAATTTGAATTTAGAGATTAAATCCATCCCCATACCCCAATAAAACTAGTCCTTTAGTAAAAACAAATTCCTTGAATTCTACAAGAGTTGTTTCTGCTCCAGGATCCTGAGTCTTGGGCTCAGAATGTTATTCATATCACCAGCCTGCCTCACCCCTACCCTGTCAAAGACAATGTCAATTTCATATGCCATATTGAATCCTTAGTCAGGTATACAACATCTATTTTTCTAATGTTTCCTTAGAAACCTCTTTGAGGTCCCCCAAAATTATGATAAACATAGAAAACAATATAGATGTCTACTGTTTTATTTAAGAGTATTATATAAGCTTCCCAGGGTTGACATAAAAAAGATTACAGAATGGTGGCTTTAAAATCCAAAATAAGTAACAGAGTTTATTTTCTTGTAGATTAATTTTTTTCCTCTCCAGCCCTTTCCCTTAGCTTGAAGCTGGCTACCTTTCCTGAATCCTTATATGGTCTTTTCTTTGGGTAGGCATATGCTGGGATTTCTATACAACCAAACTTTTAAAAGACATCTGTTAAGTTAGATTAGGGTGCATGACAAGTCTTATTTTCATTGTGCTGCCCCTTTAGTCCCCTCCTGCAAATACATCTATATCATAAGCTACTGAGTTTTAGAGTTTTTTTTAAACAAAAATGGAGATTTAATGAATTTTAGAAATTATAAATATTTTCTGAATGCAAAGGAATGCAATTAGAAATTAGCAATAGAAGTAAAACTGAAATGTTACAAATTCATGGGGATCAAACAATCAAAATATCATCTTTTTAATCACTTTGTATTTTTAAACCACATTTTCAGATATTTTTGCTCTGATTCTTATGAATCTTTTTATTTTTTTGAATCTTGAGGCTTGAATCTGGGCCTGGGTGCTGTTGTTGAGCTCTTCAGCTCAAGGTTAGTGCTCTACTACTTGAGCCATAATGTCACTTCCAGTTTTCTTTTTTTTTAAATTGTAATGTATACAGGGGATTACAGTTACATTCAACAGATAGCAGGTATATTACTTCTCACACATTGTTACCCCTTCTCATGGTTTTGTCCCCATTTCTTCCCCCACCCCTCCCAATCATCTCATTTTCCTCCCTTCCCTTTCTTATTTCAATTAATCAAATAAACATATTTAAAATATACCAGGTAACAAAGTCAGATACAGTAAAATATGAGACTAACCAAAGGGCAACAAAAGAGAAAAGAAATAACACAGTATGTTAAGAACAACAGTCACTCAAGATAAAGCTCTTGTTTCCATATCCTGGAGATCCTTCATTTAATCTCATCCTAAATGATCTTATGTACCTACATTTTGAGCTATTGTAATCCTCTGCTAGGAGAGTTGTAGAGGTGTATTGATTATTACAAATGAGGGAAACCATGGGGTGTGTCTTGCTTTGGGTCTGGCTTACTTCACTTAATAAGATTTTTTCCAGGTCTTTCCATTTCCTTACAAATGGAGCAATGTCATTCTTTATCATGGCAGCATAGAATTCCATTGTGTATAAATACCACATCTTCTTGATCCATTCATCTACTGAGTGACATCTGGGTTGGTTCCAGATCTTAGCTATGGTAAATGATGCTGCAATGAACATGGTTGTGCTAGTTGCTTTACTTGTTTATGGACATTTGGGTAAATGCCCAGGACTGGGATTGCTGGGTCAAATGGGAGCTCTATGTTTAGCCTCTTGAGGAACCACCATACTGCTTTCCAGAGTGGCTGAACTAGTTTTTACTCCCACCAACAATGTATTAGTGTTCCCTTTTGCCCATATCCCACCAGCATTTGTTGTTACTAGATTTCTTGATCATGGCCATTCTAACTGGAATGAGGTGGAATCTCAGAGTTGTTTGATTTGCATTTCTTTTATGGTCAGAGATGTTGAGCACTTCTTCATGTGTTTGTAGCCATTCTTATTTCTTCTTCAGAGAAGTCTCTCTTTAAGTCTTTGGCACATCTTTTAATGTGATGGTTGTGTCTTTGAAGATTTGTTTTGGAGAGATTCAATTTTTTAGCTGTAGATATATTTTAGATATTAGACCTTTGTCTGTTGTATGGTTAATGAAGATCTTCTCCCACTTTCTAGGCTTTCTATTTAACTTGCTAACTGTGTCCTTTGCCATACAAAAACTTTGAAGTTTAATGCAATCTCATTTGTCCAAACTTTAATTTGTTGTGTTTCTGGGTGTGTGAAAATTGCCACACCATATTTAGATCCATAATAAATACTTAACATGTTTTATATTTATTTGTCAATACCTATATCACCAAACAGTAGTTGCGAGCTTTCAAATTCAATCAGGTTGCAGGAAATACTTCAAAATAGTGCAATTGAAAACAATTACTTATTTGTATTATATTAAGCAAGTGAGTGAAAAGATGGCCCAGTTTAAGATGTGAAAGTTCTGGTATGTCTAGTTCCCCAAAAGGCTGTGTTTAGTTTGTACAATTTTAACCTTTTCACATGAAGGACAAAGGTAAATTTCTTACTTTAAGGCACTGAATTCAATGTCTTTTGTCTACACATATAGGTTTAAATTGTAGTAATAGTTCTGTCTTGAACCCAGTATTCACAATTTCTGGAGGTCCAGATGCACACTTTTCTCTAAGGCCACTAGATTATACAAAACAGTGAGGCCTAAATGCCTATTTTACCAAGCATGCAGAATGATTTCTGAATAAATAGATTGGCATCCACTTCTAATCTTTTATATCTCTTCAGGAGTATAGTGATTTTCTCCTTCTCTGTGGTCCTTGGAAGCGAAGGTGAACAGAGCAAGTTATGGCTGGAAACCAGATTGGAATGGAACTGCTGTACCATAGTTCTAAAGGAAAGCATAAGTACTGTGAATTAGTGCTATACAAAAGGGCTTTAAAAAGACTGCAGTTATTTAATGCAGAATGAAGTAAAGAATACAATTTTTCCAAAGTGACTCGGGTTGTTTTCTGGACAGAGGTATTCTGTAGGTAATACTTCTATAGCATTTTTCTTTCCATAGACTCTTGCCTGGGCAATGCTATACAGGATGAGCTTAAGTGACACAGAACCTGACTAATGCAAAAATAAATAGAGAATGATAAGAGTTGCTTGAGCCAATAGTTTTTTTTATTAGTTACATCTGGGACTACAGCTACAAGTGTGAATTCCAGTCTGCACTGAAAACATGCACATTCACACCCCTGAATTTCCAATCATTTAAAAAATGCACAGGACTTTCTGAATTGGAATAAAAATTGATGACATCTGAGATATACCACAACCTAAATAGTGTTTGGGGTTTTTTTCTCCACTCGGATTTTGTTCTTGAGTGCTATTCTTGGTCTTTAATTCTTGATTTTGAAGATTTATAACACATGCAAATGTGTGTGCATGCATATATATATATATGTACTTAATATATAATATAAAATAAGATTACACATCCAAAGTTCCAAGTGGGTAACCTGGGATTGAGCTTTGCTTGGTTACACTATTAAAATATTTTCAAAATTAGTAACCAACCTTTAAGATGTGTGAGATTTAATATAAAATCATATTAAATGTATCTTTTGAAAAAAATTAGGTCTAACCGCGCAGCCCACATTTCTTCTTGGTAAGCAGGGTTAGGTAATGAGTAGCAGCTGCCTTTCTTTCCTCAGATGAGACATTTGTCTTCCACTTTTACCTTGGATCCATTAAGATCTGAAAGCACAGACCAAGTGGCAAGTCTCATTGCTCCTCACTCCTCTCTTTTGTTCTTCTTGGAGTTAAGAGGAAATGGAAATGCTTGTGGTACTCAGAAGACGCCAAGAATTTAGGGGAAAAACGGACATTTCTCAGAAGAGTCATGACCTTTCCCACCCCCAGTCCTTCACTGTTTCCTCTGCTTTTCACAGGCATGCAGCATGCAGTACCTGCTGAGGGCAGTGGTTCTGCAGCAGCAGTGCAACTGAGGTCCCCATGGACTCAAGACAACAACATCGGTCAATTTCTGAGTAGTCTATGTCTGAGGAGCAAAGGCATAGCATCCTCTGCAGCCAAAGGAAAGGAAGGTAAGTGAGAAAAATGCTACCACCACCACCACCACCACCACCACCACCACCACCACCACTACCACCACCACCGACGATACTTTCGGATTGGCTTCTCTAAAAACAACACACAAACACATATACATCATACCCCCCTCTTGACTATATTTAAAAACCACTCTTTTACTATATGTTTTAAAATATCTTTCTAAAACTCCCACTTAAGTATAAAAGGATGAATATCTAGCTTCTCAATCAGATAATGCTATTGTATGCTTAACTGTGTTAATCCTGATATATGTGTGAAGACTTACAAGACATGTTCTTTACTTGCCATGATTGCTTTTTTTATTCTTTTCCTTTTGTCTTGTTTGCTAGTTAGTTTGTATTTCTGAGGGTAAGGGGGGGCACACAAAAAAGTGAAACAAAGATGAACAAACTGGATATCTTGTGGGCGTAGACAATAGGGAAAGACTGGGAGAGAGCAATGGAAGGAGCAATGTGGTGCAAAAGATAATTGTACTCAGTATTCATCACTTGATTCACATAACTGTAACCACTCTGTATATCAACTCTACAAGAGCAAAAATAAAGACAGCAAACAAAGCAGTTTAGGAATACAATGCATTTTGATCAGTGTCACTCCTTTCATTATTCTCACCCACCCCTTTCAACCCACTTCTTTCCTTACTTTTCTTAATTTTTAGGAGATGCATTGAATATTTTTTTGCCATTAAACAAGAAGCATTTGTTTAAACAATGCATAATATGTGTACAATGCATTAGACTTATTTTTAAATGCTCATATGTTTTTCTAAACCTATTTGATTTTAGAGAAATTCTTTTGTTTTATTAAAAGGAAAGAATAACCTTATCCAAATGAAAAAAAGTCAGGATTGACTTTATTGGGAGCTTCTGGAAACCATATAAACCATAAGATCAAAAGATAAGTGGCTGGGGGAAGATCCAGGCTTCAGTTGGCATGGCTGAAATAAATGCTCTTAGTGTTCCACATAAGAATCAAAGGGTTTCCCATATTGGAAAAATGAGCTTGTCCAACCCAGAAAGACAAAGGGCCCTTCTAATTCCTTCAGTTGTCTTCTGTAAATGAACTCAGGATGCCATCATTGTCACTGAACATCACTGGAAGGAAATTCCAAACACTCCATAAAAGTCCTTATTCAATTGAACTTCAGATAGGCCACTGTTTTCATTTTTGTTTTAAATAACTATTACCAGACTTGTTTTCATATCCTAGAACAGGATGTCAAGAATTACTGACTTGGAAGTCAAAGCAGATATTCAGTAAAGTCTAACTAGTTAGTGGTCAGATAATTCAAGGAATCGCCTACTTAACAGTTATAATTATGTCTTCATCAGCTGATGAGGTGAAATTTCTACCTATTTTATTTTTGGGGGTTCAGATCTCTTTTACTATAATTTCCTTTAGTGTACCAAGTATCTGAGCCTATGAGCACCAAATTGCTTCCATCTCAGTTGTTTGTTTTCAAATACATTGAGAATCTATGATCAGGGATTACATATAAAGACAAGATGACACAAATGTTATCAACAAAATCACTAGACTTTGCCAACATTCTTCTTCCCCTCTGGCAAACAATGAAGGATTCTACAAGTGAATGGTCTATATTAGAATTTAACTTGAATTTTTGCCCATATGATACATTTCCTTATATATTTGCTGGAGGGTCATAGACAAAAAAAATTAGCAATAAAATACCTGCTATTTAAAACTATCTGAAAAAAATTTCTATAGCACAGACAATAACAGTAGAGCTGGGTATGAACAGTAAGGTGTCAGCTTAATTTCTGGGCCAAGGAACATTAAGAGAGCCAGAGCATGAAAATGTTTCTAACTTGTTTGTTGTTGCAGAGGAGCTTGAAAAAAATGTCCTCTCAGTTCCTTTCTGAAGCTCTGAATTGTAATATTAATTTGAAATAGTAGCTTAGTAGAAAAAAAACCAAGAAGCTATACCAAGGGTATTACAAACATTTGTCATCTAGATCAAAATATCCAGGAATATGAACTTCACAATAACACCATGATTTCATGGCAGATGCATTTATTCGGAAAAACTTTAAAACTCAAGTCTTCACATGTCTCTTCCTTTTTTTTTTTTTACCACCCCTGGAATCTTTATCAATATGTTGAAAATTAAGTACAAATAATACTTTCTCTGATAAATAGATAACTTCCATGTAGTTTACATACAGCATATGCGCTACATACAAAAGATTCAAATTCCCTGTCTCATTAATTGACCTCAACTGATTTGAAGGTATTTACCAAAGTGATACTAAGAATTGAATGGAATCAGTTACTTGCCCCTCCCTCTGCATAGAAATGATTTGTGGGGCTGATTTGGATGATGTGTATCCATTTAAAAAGAAGTGTCAAGGAAAGTGTGAACTACTACCTCTTTCCTAAGCTATTTGTAAAATTATGACTTTGTCCTAGTGTGAGCCTCATCTACATGCATAGTTTTCTTCAAAGTCATCTTTTATATTTATCACCATGGAAGAATGGTTGCCACACTGGGTTGTACCTGACCACCATGGAAATGGAAGATGCATTTCCAGAAGTTATAACTTGAATATATTTGTTCCCTTTGTATTTTCTTATTGTCATTCATGCTGACTATTAAAATGGTAACAGCTACTTCTGAAGTTAAAAAAAAAAAGTCCTAGTTCAGAAGTACGATTCTATAGAGCTCTTCAAATAGTTCACATGGTTTAAAAAAAATTAAGCCAGCTCAATGGAGTGGAAGTGCTACTCCCCCACTCCCTATGGTTTCTGAAAAGCCATTAGCAACACATGTCTCCTTCGAAGCATTTATGCTAACATTATTTTCTTTGGTTTGTTTCCCAGTCCTGCTGTCTTTCTTATAAATAACACTTACAAACAGGAACTTAAGTGCACATAATGGAGAAGAAGTTGTATGGGTTTATTTTTTTCTCTTCCTTCTCTTTCTTTCTTTCTTTCTTTCTTTCTTTCTTTCTTTCTTTCTTTCTTTCTTTCTTTCTTTTCCTCTCTCTCTCTCTCTCTCTTTCTTTCTTTCTTTCTTTCTTTCTTTCTTTCTTTCTTTCTTTCTTTCTCTCTTTCTTTCTCTTTCTTTGTTTCTTTTTTTGTAGCATTATATCCCTCAAATAACTAACAGGATGACCAGAAATTCACATTCAATCAGAGATAAAGCCATAGGATTAGTCCTGACTTTTACACAGCAACAGAAAATTGAAAATATGCATTAGAAAGGTGGTGTAGAGTCCTTTCTCTGAATATTAATTCTTAAAAACTGAGATAAAATGGTGTATAGACATCTCTATACTTGGAAAAGAAATGATCATTCAGATTTTCTTCTGCTCATTTCCCTAGTACATAATATTTATTTTATATTTGTTCAAAAAAGTATTTGTTTTCTGCATTTATGATTGTCATCCCTAGTCATTCATTATATTAAAATTATTTCCTAGATGGCAAACTAAGATACATCATGCAAAATCCAAGTTCTGAAATGAGACTGGATATAACTCATGAGCCATGATTTATGTTCATAATTACTATTTTGGAGGAAAAAATATTCCAACAATAGCTGTTCTGGGGAAAAGAGTGAACATAAAATGCTTCTAGGGCCGTTGGCTGAGTAGTAGACAGAGGCATGGCCTTGAACTTTTATGGGTAGATTGAGGACATTAACATATATGTAAAGGCTTTGTTGTTGTTTTCTTTTTTTAAGTAAATGTGCAAAAAGAAAAGGAAGGAGAAAAACACTGCCAGTCAAACTTTGTTCAAAAAAGGAATGTCATTACTCAGAATAGTGTCATCAAAATGATGGTGCTTGTATTATCATATTGCAATGGCATGTTGGCTAGACATTTCCTTAGACAAGATTGCCTTTGGAAGCAGGCAGAGTAGCCTCTTTTGAAAAAAGGTAAGCAAGAATAGAAGACAGAGAATTAATTTATTTATGTCCATCACATCTGCTTATGCTCTGTCAATTCAATTTTTCTACATTCAAAAAATGTTAGGATACTGATATAGTACGAATTCTGTAGATGGATGAGAGTAAAAAGTGAAAAAGGGTTTGGCATGAAAGAGTAATTGGAGAATGATCTTTGGGAGGGGATGAAAGTGGGAGAAAACAGGGGAGGGGTAACAATGGTCGACAAAAAATATGGTCATTACTTTACTTATGTAACCCTCTGACACCATGCTTACAATAAATTAAAATAATTTAACTAAGAATAATTGGGGGACTGGGAATTTGGCCTAGTGGTAGAGTGTTTATCTAGCATGCACAAAGACCTGGGTCCAATTCCTCAGTACCACATATACATAGAAAATGCCAGAAATGGTGCTGTGGCACAAGTGATAGAGCTCTAACCTTGAGAAAGCCCAAGGGCAGTGCTCAGGCCCTGAGTTCAAGGACCAGGGCTGGCAAAAAAAAAGAATTGGAGAGGGTTAAGAAAAAAGTGTTCCTATATTCAATTATAATTTATTGGATTTAAATAAATATCACCAATAATACAGAAACCAATTATTTAAACATGACATCAAAAAATCTTTCAAATAAATTTATCTCATTCCATCCTAACAGCATCCTCAATTATTTCCTCTTGTTTGTTTGTTTGTTTGTTTGTTTTTTTGGCCAGTCCTGGGCTTAAAGTCAGGGCCTGAGCACTGTCCTTGGACTTTCTCAAGGAGAGAGCTCTACCACTTGAGCCTCAGCACCACTTCAAGCTTTTGTATGTGTACCGAGGAATTGAACCCGGGTCTTCGTGCATGCAAGGCAAGCTATCTACCACTAGGCCAAACTCCCAGCCCCAGCCTCTTGTTTTAAGAAAGATGACATGATTTAGCCAAAGTCTACTTGTCCAGGTAAGAATGAAAGAAGTGTTTGGTGTTATTTTATCTCTCAAAACTTAATCTCATGCTCCTTTCTTTAAAATCATGAAACAACATAATATCTTTCTTAACATTAATATTTACATGAATTGTTCATGTAGGGCACTTAGATTTAGTGTGAAACAAAAGATTTAGTGTGAAACAAAAAATTTAAAAGAAGCTGACAAAACTCAGAGGCCAGGAAAGACCATTTAGAGAGCCAGCCCTTGTACATATCCAGTTATACAACCAGGTGTATGGCCCAGATGGCACAGGTATAAAATCCATGAAATGGGAAAAATGAGATTGTGAATGCTATTATGACTGCTCTACTTCTATAATACATTTATCCCAAGAGGCAGTTGTACAGCTGTTAACATATATAGGCTTGTATTTTCACTTGTACTTGCAAAGATATTTAAGATTTATGATGATGGGTATCTTTCCTCTATAAAGACTGCAAAATAAGGAAATTTACCAAGGGTACAATCAGATGATGAGATATTTTCCCTAAGGATTATTGCAGCAAATGAATAATCAAGATAGCAAGGCTTTTCCATCCTATAAGCCAGCTATTGAGGAATTACAAATACAATTCTCATTTTTAAGTTGGTTATTTCTGTTATTGTGCTACCTATCATTAAGTATATTAAAGAAGAAATGGAAGGAATTATAAAATTGTCATTGTACTTTCCAGAGGAAAACATTGAAATATGCACACAACTTGAAATCATTGTTTGAACTTTAAAGAAGTAAGAAAATTTCAACTGTACAATGTAGTCTTACTTTTCATAAAGCACAGTTTTATGGCATAGTTTTAATAATGCACAATTTATGCAAAACTAATTTATCTGTTTTAAGATATGAACATTGAAATTGGGCTGTAAAATACCCAGTCTTTTTTTCAATTAAAACTTTTTTTATTAAAACTCAGTGTTTACATCATACTTCAAATATCATGTTCTACAAACAAGAATTAAAGAACAAAATCTCTATATGCTATCACTGGCAGATATATTTAAGAACGTAATTAAAATTAAGCCAAGGCTTTGTATGTCAAGATACATATCAAGCTATATATCAATACATGTCTATAGAATATATATCCTATTATAGACCTGTACATCTATATAAACATATTTATATCTCCAAGTTCATGTCAATGACCTGGAATGTCTGAGTGTTAAGTCATTGCTCTTGTGTTGTTTAGATCTAATATCCACATATCAAGGATACCATGTACCTTTTGTTCCTTTGATCTTGACTTATCTCACTCAACATGATTTGCTCTAGTTCCATACACTTCCTAATGAATGCCATTATTATATCTTGTCTAGTGGCTATGTAGAACTCCATTGTATATATATACATATCACATTTTTTGTATCCATTCATCTGTAGTGAATTGTTTCTATTGCTTGGCTCCAGTGCAGCAGTGAACATAGCTGAGCAGGTGTCCTTATCATATCCTGGGTCATGATGCTCAGGGTAGATGCCCAGGAGTGGTATGGTGGGATTGTAGGAAAGGTCTATGTTAAGTTTTTTTGAGGAACTTCCAAACTGCCTTCAGGAGTGGTTTTACTAGTTTACATTCCCATCAGCAGTGAAGAAGGGTTCCTCTTTCTCCACATCCCCACCAGCATTTGTTGTTGTCTGAATTCAGAATATTGGCCATTCTGATTGGGTAAGATGATATCTCAGGGCTGTTTTTATTTACATTTCCTTTATTATAGTGGGTGATAAGCATTTTCTTATATGCATCCTTTCCATTTTTACTACTTACTTTGGTAAGTCCTTCTTTAGTTCTTTTGCCCATTTAGTAATTGGTCTGTTGGGTCTCATTTGGGATTATTTTCTTAGATCTTTACTATACATGGACAGATTTTTCTTGTCAAATTTCCTTAATAACAGAGTTTAACATCTATTTACTTAGTGCTTACATTGAATTTAGTTATTATGAATAGTCTAGAGATGGTTTACAATATTTAGGAGACTGTGCACAGGCTATATGTAACTTCTGTCCCATTTTATACAAAGAACATGAATATCCACAGATTTTTGATGCCAACAGAGCTTGTAGAATGAATTTCACAGATACTGAGGGATGATTGTGAATAATGGCCAGAATTGTTTATTAAATGATGAAGAACACATCTTTGAGAAAGAGAGAAATGTCTCTAGGCTTCTTTTTGCCAGTCCTGGGCTTGAGCTCAGGGCATGATCACTGTTAGGTTTTCTCAAGGCTAGAGCTCTACCACTTGAGCCACAGCACCATTTCTGGCTTTTTGCTGTGTATGTGGTACTGAGGAATTGAACCAGATCTTTGTGCATGCTACGCAAGCACTCTACCACTTAAGGCCAAACTCCTGTCTGTCTTTAGACTTTTTAAATGTCACATCAGCCCTTTCTCCATGTTCACCATCAGAATTCAGCAAAGGTTATGCAAGAGACCAGTGTTCTCTGGTTCTTCACTTAGCAGTTTACAGTGTAACAGCTGAATATTTTATAAAATCACATCAAATCAAATCAAGTGGAATCAAAGCCTTAGATTTATACAGGAATATTGAACAGTCATCTAATTGTACATAATAATTTCAACTCCTAAGTATTTAAACAATGAATAAAAATATCTTTTTCTATATTCATCACAATGGTAACATGGTTTTTCTTTAAGATATTTGGGACCAAATCTCTCTCTGTGTTGAAAGACTCAGTAAGGATTTATTTTAACATAACTATATTAGAGTAGGAATAAATACAAAAGAGAAATATTTCCTTCTCCTCAGGGAGGATATGCGAGTTAAAGACTCAAATAGTTTATTTTCAAGACACATATAAAATATTGGAGACATGTCACTTTGAAGAATCTTTTTGTTTTTTGAGATCATTATAAACAAGACCCTATAACATAGAATTTTGCACTTGATTTTTAAAATCCCTATCTTTAGAGGACAAGTAACGTAGATGAGAGTTTTCTGTGTCATAAAATAAGTTGTCAAAGAAGATATTCCAATTATTGATTAGATTCATAGTTAGTTTTGGGTGATGAAATCACTAAATTCTGAACTGTCCTTCAAACGCCATTACAATACTGTTTTCTGGAAATGATTAATTAGTTCCACCAAACCACAGTTGTACAACTTTTCTGCATTATGAGGGGTATCTTTACTTATATCCGACAAAAACACTTCTGTCTATATTTCAATGTCATTTTTAGATATCATGCAGAAACCTAAACATTTTCATTAAATAATCTAAGAATTCTAAAATGTAATCAGAACTTGCCAGGTACCCATGGCTCATTCCTGTTATTCTAGCCACTTGGGAGGCTGAGATCTGAGATTCACAGTTCAAAGCCAGCCTCGGCAGAAAAGTACCACCATGAGATTCTTATTGCTAATTAACCACCAAAAAGTCAGAAGTAGAGCTGGTGGCACAATGATGGAGTGTTATCTTTGAATACACAGATAACTTAGGATAGCACCAAATTATATTTTGTAAAATTAGCAAATGTATTTTTAAGCAGATTTATTTATTTATTTCTGCCAGTCCCAGGGCTTGAACTCAGGACCTGAGTACTATCCTTGGGCTTTCTCAAAGATAGAGCTCTACCGCTTGAGCCACAGCACCACTTCCATCTTTTTCTATATATGCAGTATGGAGGAATCAAATCCAGGTCTTCGTGCATGCTAGCCAAGCACTATCACTAGGCTAAACTCCAGGCCCTTAAGCAGATTTCTTTTTTTATATAGTTCTTTTTTTTTTTTTGCCAGTCCTGGGCTTGGGCTCAGGGCCTGAGCACTGTCCTTGGACTTTCTCAAGGCTTAGCACTCTACCACTTGAGCCTCAGCACCACTTCCAGCCTTTTTCTATGTATGTGGTACCAAGGAATCGAACCTGGGTCTTCGTGCAGCTAGGCAAGCACTTTAACCACTAGGCCAAACTCCCGGCCCTTAAGCAGATTTCTTATATGAAATTCTTGATGTAATGATGAAACTAGTACTTTTGTCCTTGTTGAACATATTAGTAACAGGTGTCACTATTCACTTTACAAAATTTCTTTTTGCATTCAACTTTCCCTGTAAACTACAGATATTGTAAGTGGACTATTCCCATGCTAACTACTCAATTAAAAGTGTGTGGTTTATCTATTTTGGGGATAATTTATGTCAATTTTTAAATCCTAGGTTAATTAAATTTGACCCTACATCCCAGCATGTTATTGGATATTTATTTAAGGAATGCAAATAAGTTTAAATCTAATCTTAATATTAACCACTGCTTATGTAATTAGAAAGTAGAATCAACGAGGGAAAAGGGAACTCATTTTTAAGCATATATGCATGCATACACACACAATGTTTGTGATAATCCATCAGATTCCTGGTACTAGTCTGATCATTGGATAACCATGAAATGGAATTATCATTTGTTATTTATGAAATTCCAGAAAAGTAACTTTTAAGATTATTTATAAATATATCCTCTATCATAAATGCTCATTTGGCTCTTAGATTGCAATTTTAAATTGCAGTTTGTTTGTAAAGAAGCATTGTTATTCTCCCAATGTACCCTTGTTACTAGTGCTTACTACAGGGGCATCTGTTCTCAGAAATCTCAGGGCAAAGAACTGATTATTCGGCAGGGTTGTACACCCTGTGATAAATGTGTCTCAAGTTTTCAATGTAACAGCTGGAAATTTTATGAAATCATCATTGCTTTACAAAATTATGTAAGGTAAATGTTTACTGAGATATTTTAATTTATTTTACAATATTATCTTGAAAATATCTGATAATATATTTTACTTATTTATCTTTTCTAGTGTATTGGTGACATTGTATATGTTCATCATCCTCAAATGATGTTTTCAGATAAAACTTTTTAGTAACATTGTTTAATTTTTTTAAATACAACCATTTCTAAAAGATATGTTTAAAAATAATATAGATCCACATAGCTTTATATAACAATGCTCTCACTAAATTCAGAATAGCCATTGAATTTTGCAACACGTTGGCTACCACCTCTTGCTAAGTATGTGATATGAACCATGACATTACAATCTTAAAACTGTAACAAGAATGAGTTATGTTTGTACTATTTCCCATTCTCATTATATTCTTTGTCACACAATGAATTAATGTTGTGCCATTTTCTATTCTCATTACAATCTTTTTCCTTATGAATGGGGCATCAGAATTTTAATGCCCTTTGTAATCTGTGAAATATAGTAGTATGTTTTGTTATACTACTATGACCTTGCTAATATTTTGCATTTTGATTGGTTAGTCCAACTTGTAATATACAAGGTAAGGTTAGAGTAATTGGCCAATGAAATAATTCTTAGTGTTTCTGACTGTTTCAATAAAATCAGTTTAAGAGAATATTAAAAAGCTTAATTTTCACAGGCTTGGAAATGCAATAACCTTGGGACAACAGACAAGTACATTTCAGTATAAAACTATAATCCTGACTTTACGATAATCATTGCTATAGAAAAATAACTTTAGTTTATAAGAAAGGTTACAAGTTTATTTTCCTGTAGTTTCATTACTGTATCAGTTATCTGTATTGTGATTTTACTGCATTCACATAGCAGGGTATAACTATTTATCTAGTTGTTTTTATTAACCTTCATTAACCATCATTTATCTTCCTTATTAACCTATCTTTGACAATTTGGGTCGACGCACAGTTATTTTGTGAGGTTTGCGGTTAGGATTCTATGTTGGATTTTTTTCCTCTTTATTATTATCACCTTTAAATAGTCACACACAGGTGTGCTTTCAACATGTCAGTTTGAGTACAGTACATCTTATCCGATATCACTGCTTTTGTAACTCTTCCCCATCTCTCCCAAGCCTACCTCCCTTCAAATTGCCTGATTCCATCCATAGTGGAATTTTAAAATCTTGTGTTTGTCTACAGTAATAAGATATTTCTGTATAACTTCCAGTAAAAATAATGTTATGAAAAAATGATTTTGAGGTAAAGTCCAGGTCCAGTATTTTTACCTCCTCAGTGTCTTTTAGAAGGATGTCGCAATTAGCACTGTCAAGTAGGAATATTTTTCATTTTCCCTTTCGATATTTGTATTTTTAACTTGGACAAATCCTCTTTGGAAATAGATGTCTACAGCATAGGAAATACTTTACACATTCAAAAGAGTGCTTTCAGAAGGAAGTATAGGCCTGATATATAAATCATTGTGTGTTTCTGACTTTGAAAACCATACATAAATTTAGAGAGAAATGAATGAAGTAAAATTTATAATCAATATAAGTACTTTGAGTATTAATTAATATAGTATATTCTTACAGCTTTGGGAAAGAAGTATAGAAATGCTAGAGAAGTCACTAGAGAGAAATATTCGGTTCAGTAACTTTGATGGTCTCATCTTTTCATGACTACCCACTTAGATGCTGATGGCAAAGTTTTGTTACATTAGAGACACTAAGAAATAAACTTTTGTTGTAAGCCATCATGAAAACAAAGGTCCCCTTGGTTTTGGTGTTCTATAGAGTAGACAAAGAGAAGAGTTCCATAACAAAATATTCCAAAATCTCTTGATTTCTGACGTCTCAGATTTTTAAGGCTGCTGCTATATCTTCTAAATAAATGCCTTCATTTTCTAATAGTATTTCTTTTCTGGTTTGAATGTACAACTCTACATTTTGGTATTATACTTTATTACTCTGTAATAAAGAGATTTCCTTATTCATTCAAACATGCATTAAGTTTATATGTGATTATTTTTATGGAGCATAGGGTTGTATCATAACTTCTAATTCATTCTTGGTTTTATTAATGTGGGAGAGTCTTACCTGTTGCTCAAAGATTCAAACTATTGTCCTTAAGCCATTTATACATAGAACAATTTCCTGTATTGCTCTCTGTGAAAATAGAACTTTCCTAAAAACATGTAGTGGCACTTACAAAATGTAGTATGAAAGGGGGAAAAAAAAACAGAGTCAGAGATGAGAAAGTTCACTTTGTTCAAAATCTACTCTTAAACCTGCTGTGTCAAATCTGAGAATTTCCTTACTCACTGTGAGAATAAAAGAATTTTATCACGCTAAAGCATCTTGAAGTGTTCATCAGGCTACTTCTTGCCAGCAAACCTTTTATTCAGCAAACCCTCCATTCTCCAGAAATAATGCAGATTTTTACAGCTATTACAGGTTGAAAGTTTGGCTTTGCAATCTTTTAATGCCTTTTATTGTTTCTGGTTTGAATGCTTTAGTTTGCTGAATTTTATTAAACATGAGACAGTTCCCTTTGCTATCTATTTTTCTGACTTCCAGATATCTTTGTCATGTGATATTTACTTTAATCTTTTATACTGGCATTTGATTTTCTAATATTAAAATTAATATTAAAATTTTAAAGCAAATGATGTCAGTTATTCTCCTATAAAAGTTTGACTATCATTCGGTTATTACTAAATTTTTCTGTATGCAGTTTGAATGGCTTTTACAGTTTTTCACTTCATTTAAAAGTGACATTTCATTAAATGTGTAACTAGTTCTTTTTGAACGATCATCATACGTGAAAGGATTGTCACCAACAATTTCTTAGAGTTTGCTGATATAAAGTGTCTAATTTAAAAGTGAACAATGTAGCAAATGAAATAGGAAAAAGAAATAAAAGTGTAATACTGGAGAAATCAAGTCACATTCAGGTCTTCATCTGAACATAGTTTGCAGAGTAATCTTAAAGTACCTTATCAGTTATTAAAGTATCTTGGAAATCAATTATTAAGTAGTAACATTAGTGGGAAATAAACTGCCATGATGTCTTTCTTTGTCTCTCTTAGTTCTAAATTTGCCTGCTTCGATATCTTGGAGTTTACTTTGCTTAGCATCATCTTATATGGTCATATGCACATAGCTATTGAGAGCCTTTTCTAGGACTATCCTAGACATATACTAATTACAACAAGTGAGGGAAACCATGAACTCTGTTTCTAGGTTTTTCTTTGTTGCTTTTGTTTGTAATGTACCGTGAAGTTCTTTTTCCTTTTTCTTTAGTTTATCCTCTATCACCACTGTATTTGATTTTGGTACCCTGTGTCTTGTATACACATTTACCCAAATTGGGAAGGGAAGAGATGCAACAAAATGGTGAGGCAAAGGACAAAGGGAGAACCAATGCAACAGGAATACTCACAAGGCACTATGTTGAAAATAAACTTTACTACTTTGAGGGGGTCTGGTAAAGCAGGAGAAAAATGAGGAGGTAACAACGTTCAACAAGAAGTGTACTCCTTACATTGTGTATGTACTGTAACCCCTCTGTATATCACCTTGACAATAAAATTAAATTAAAAGAACACTCTCTGCCTTATGATGACTCGAACCTCAGATTTCTATGAAGTGTAATTGATTCTAATAAAAGATGAAACACATCAGAAACAATAGTTTGTCTTTAAATGGAATGAGATAAAAGCATCGTGTGCCTCCAGCCTTTTAACTGGATGAAAATATATGGTAATGATCGAAAATCTCTTATTGACTTGACTACTTCCCTTCATTCCAACTCACATATCTAAGCACCTATCAGATTCAGCCTGGTCCTATTTTGCTAAAATGTCAAGAGCTCACATTCATGTATTTGGCACATCACATATTCAGCATCAAGATTTTCTTACCAGATTAGAAAATAACGAGTTCTATTTTCATATATTAGTGCCCATAAAGCTAACATTTTTCGATGTTCTCTGCATAACAGCCTCTCTGTTAATTTTATGCATACTAAATAAATGCATTATCACAATTACTATTCAAAGTACTATGGCTCTTTTCTAGATGAGGGAAGTCTCCTATACAAGGAAGCAGGGAAAATTTCTCAAGGCCGCACAATAAGTACATGATACATATAGAATTTGGGAAGAGATGATATGGCTTCAGGTCTCTCTCTTTGTTAATCATCAGCACACTGATTTATATCAAGAATATGTGTCACTGTAGAGCTGTTTGCCCATTATAATATCAGCTGATATGGCCAGGTGCATTATTTTCCCTAATACAGTTGTCTGTGCCTTTAGGAAATAATTGTCCACTGCAGTTAATCTATTTGTAACCCTCCAAATATGTTTAATGGAGATTTCTGAGCATTTCTTACTATTTTAATAATCTAACATAGTTTTGCAATTTTTTCTCTCTTAAAAGCAAAGATAGAAAAATTATTTTAAAAATCATGAACAAAAATAATATATAGAAAAATTATTTAATATGAGGGGTACAGAAGCCCCTTCTCTTTTTTTAGAAACTGAGGAGAAGATACAAAAGTCATGAAGGTTCTGTCTCCTGACTCCTCTACCACTCAAGTCAGATCTGTTAACAATAAGGATAATTTGGAATAATTCCAGAGCCAGTTGCTCTTGACCTCAGGACCATAGAATGAGAAAATTGAAAGCTGTTTGATGCAGTCTCTATGTGAATGTATATAGCTGACTCAGAGAAGAAATCACAGGGTGAAGTAGAATGTGAGAGAGCCCAATATGTCTTATGAGCTCCAGATCTCCTGGGATGCAAAATGAGTCTCTGTGAGAAGCAGAGTGTATCCATCAAAAGAAGGATGTCATATGGGTTGAAAAGAGCCCATGCGTGAGCTCTAAAATGGACCCTCCAAAATCACTGTCCAGAAGAAAATAGTTGAAATTCAGGAGGCTAGACACAGAAAATGGAAAACTCCGTTTCTCCTCGATCCGGGCTCACATGCGTTAGTCCAGGAAGACAGAATTTCCATAATCCATGGAGCTGGAAGATGTGAAAAGATCAGTCAGGAAGGTGACATAAAGTGCAGATTAGGAAGAGTTTGTTGAAAGGATATATGCAGACAAGACACATGTTCCGTGGTGCAAGTACATGAACTTCCTTTGTGGAGCTTAGCAGTGGGCCACACAGGAGAAGAGGAAGCTTCCAAGATAGGCATTCCTCAGAAGAAGAAATCTGGACAGAGAGGTTCATTGAAAAAAAATAGAACTTTGAATAATTATATTTTATTAGTCTTTCATTTCCAGTGGAAACATAAAGAACTGGAGAAAATTGAGAGAGAGAGAGAGAGAGAGAGAGAGAGAGAGAGAGAGAGAGAGAGAGAGAGAGAGAGAGGGAGGGAGGGAGGGAGGGAGGGAGGGAGGGAGGAAGGGAGAGAGGGAGAGACAGAGACAGAGAGACAGAGACAGAGACAGAGACAGACAGAGAGAGAGAGACAGAGAGAGAGAGACAGAGACAAAGACAGAGACAGACAGAGACAGAGGGAGAGAGACAGAGAGAGAGAGAGGTTTCCCATGTATTTCATCTGTTGGTTCCTGCTCCTTAGATGTCTGCCGTCTGTATTATTGTCATCACTATTCTGATGTTTATCTCATGATGGTGGTGAACCTTGTACATGGCTTTTCAGAGTTCAGGTACACACGGGTTATTTGAAATCCTGTAGATCCCTGTTGTGATTTGTGCTCTTATTTCCTTATTTCCTCCCCTTAGGCTTTGAGTCTAAGTGAAGTGCCCATGTCTTTTTCATTCACATGTCTCTCATGACTCAGAATACCAGAAACGTCAGACCTAGTCAGTGAAACTGGAATGTTCAAACATGATAGTCTGCTTTTCAAAAATTTCCTTTTGTTAAGAATAGCAATCCTATGTCACACCTTGAAAGAATTTTCAGAAACGTTCTGGTATGTCAATGTGGATTCCTAGACTCACTTTACTTAAACCTCTCAGGATAAGCATCGTCACTATACTCAATCTAATAATATTAAAAACTTATGAACAAAAAGAGCACGCAAATTCAGTCCAACCATTATGAAGACGAAAAATAAATGGACATTCAACTTACAAGGTTTCCCAGAAGAAAAAAAATAAATCATATCCTGTTCCTGTGATTTCAGTGGTTGTCCTCTGTCTGGCCCCAGGAGAAATGGTTTGTTTTCTCATTTAACTCTCTGCCTCTAATATAATTCACTTTCTCGAAGAGACAACCTGCCCCCTGTCCCAAGCTAGGAATCCAGTGATAGTGCTGCATAACTCGATGTTGATTAATTTTTAGCATTAGAAACTCTGTCTTTAGCATATTTGTCTATCATTTTAAGATACTAAGATTGGCAATCAAAATCTTTGATATTTATAACAAATCTTGCAGCAATTAAAATACAATTATATCCTTTTTAAAGACCAAAAACTTGGAGTAGCAGTAGATATTTTTGGCTACGCGTATTTGCATTGAATATAGAACCTGCTGCACTGTGAAAGAATTATCAAGGTTTAATAAACTTTATGCATGACTTAACTGCTGTTGCACATCCCAAGAAAACAAATATAGTTCCTAATTAATTCACCTTGTAATAGCAACTATTTGTTTAAAATAAGCAAGTTACTCAAAATTATAGATAATTGTTTGTAGAATTTTTAGTCAGTGGCTTTGTTAAGATTTTAACTGTCATGAAGGACTAAATTTTTTAAACTTGTTTACTCAGATCTTGCACTTGGATTTTTCCCCCCTAAATCCAAGTTTTGTTTTAATTTTATTTATTCAGAGATTATAAAAAGTCATTTTCAATGGAAAAAAGTGAAAAATGTTTAAATGTCTTTATGTGCTTTCTTAAATATGTTTCTTATGCTAGTATTTAAAGGAAATGTGGCTTTCTTTCTTTCTTTCTTTCTTTCTTTCTTTCTTTCTTTCTTTCTTTTCTGGGGCTTGAACTCAGGGCCTGAGCACTGTCCTTAGACACTTTTTGTTCAAAGCTACCACTCTGTCACTTGAGCCCCAGTGTCACTTCCAGCTTTTTCTGAGTATGTGGTACTGAGGAATTGAACCAGAGCTTCATGCATGCCAGGAAAGCAATCTACCACTAGGCTAGACTCCCAGCCCAACATTTTCTTTTCTTTTTTAATTTAATTTTGTTGTAAAGTTGATATACAAAGGGGTTACAGTTAGATACTCAAGATAATGAGTACATTTCTTGTTGAACATTGTTACTCCCTCTTTAATTTTCTCCCATTTTCCATCCTCCAACCCCTCCCAAGTTGCGCAGTTCATTTCCAACATGTCTTGTGAACACTGCTGTTGTGTTGGTTCAACCTTTTTCCTTTGTCTCACCATTTTGCTGTTCCCCTTCCTGTCCCCAAATCACACAAATATATATACAAGATACAAGTTACCAGAATCAAAAATAGAGACAGCAGGTGATAAACCAAAGGGAAAAAAGTGAAAGAAAATAAGAATAACTTCATATAGTACATTAACAACAACAACAACAACAACAACAAACCTCTTGTTTCCATATCTTGGAGTTCATATTTACATAGCTATTGAGCTATTGTGATCCTCTGCTAGAACTATCTTATATATATACTATTACAAAATGAGAAAAACCATGGAGCCTATCTTTCTTTGGGTCTGGCTATTTTAACTTATGAGGTTTTCTAAGTCTTTCCATTTCCTTACAAGTGAGATAATATCATTCTTTCTGATGGAAGCACAGAATCCTATTGTGTATAGATATGCCAAATGTGACATTTTTGGTGCATAGTTTTCCCCATTGTCATTTCCACACTTAATAATGATTGCAGTCCTTTGAAAATTAGGTTGAATGGTTATTGTAAATATAAAAAATATTTAATCATCTGAGTCTACCATCTTCTCAATGTCAATTATATCCATATAAATCATAAAACCTAAACACCATCAATACCAGTAGTGATGATATATGTTAGCTGAATATAGAGGATATGAAATATTTTCAAGATCTATAATCTTGGATCTGTATCACCTACCTATTGAATGAACAATATTATTTTTCATAAGTGGTGGTCATTCTGAACAATGCTCATTTAGAAACCTTACTCCAGTGGGCAAGGCTTAGAAACACACATTCTCAGTATTGGCTTAAACAGGTAATTTGGACAGATATGTCGTTGTGTGCCAGAGACTTATATTCTGTAGTTTATCTCTTTAGCTGAGAAGAGTAAATTGTTTAATATCCAAGTAAATAGAGAACAACCCAAACAACTTATTTGACAGGAGAGATTTCTGAATGTATCACAAATCGTTAGGGGCAGCATGGAAAAAATGGGAAAATGAGGTTAAAAAGGAGATGGAGAACTTGAGGAGTTGTGGAGAACTTGAAGTTAGAGTTAAGGAGTTGGCATCATATCCAATTGACTGCCATCTGTAGAATTTCTGTGAGCATACATTTCCTATTGGGTAGCCTGGTATTCTGAGTATTTGTTGAGGAAATCCCATTGAGAAAGTATCCAATTATTTTGATAAAAGCGAACTTGTGACAGAAAAGCACAAGGATAAAGGGCAGATTTCAGAGTTCACAAGGCAGGCTTTGGTATTTCAATCTGTGGTTTCTAGCCAAAGTCCCCTTATGACTGGGAGATGGCGTGAGGAGGGACATGCTGAAAGCTTCTAATCATTCATATTCTCTTTAATCTGAGCCATTTGAACTGCAAGAAAGTGACTGGTGAGGCAGCCCTCCCTGTGCATTGCAGATGTGTGAGTCACAACATGGGAGGGGGAAGCTGGCGAAGGAGAATGTGGTGATGTGGTTTTTGTGATCCATCTGGCAGAGATCTGTGGTCAGCCTGCTGGAAAACCCACCTCTAGGAAGAGCAGCACCACTGGAGCTTTTGAGCAGGAGATAGATATGATCAAAGTTGTTTAATCTGACTTTTAAAGACTGAAACATTGGAATTGTGCAAACCAGTGGAGAAGTCATTGCAGGAGTGTAAATGGAAAGTGATAAAGGCCCCAGACAAGGGAACAAAGCAACCTCAGACAACTTCAGAAAACCATTGATATGATTTGGCTGACCAAAGGAGACATTGTTCAATGACAATGGTTGATACTTTGAATAAAACAGACTTAGTACGTTTAAATTTTTTTTGATCCACAAAAAATAACTTTATTAGAGACACAAAACTCCTTAAAATTTCTAACTGAGTTGATTTCTTCACTTCTACATCTGACATGAGCTGTATGACAGGCATTCATTCTTTTTTTTTTTGCTTTATTTTTTTATTGTAATTAGTAAAAGGGTTACATGATATTTGCCAGATAGAAGGTGCATTAATTCACATACATTGATACCATTTCACATGTCTTGGTACCCGTTTCCCTCCCCCCCCCACGTTTAAATTTTAAATGAAATGCAAATGGGTTATATGGACTTTAACAAGTTCTCCCCCCCACCCCCCTCTCTCTCTTTTGTTTTCTCTTCCTCAGTTTTTGGTGCCAGTATCGGGGCTTGAACTCAGGTTCTCAAACTGGACTTTCTACTCAAGGCTAGTACTCTATCACTTGAGCAAAACTTCCACTTCTGGCTCTTTGCTGGTTAATTGGCAATATGAGTCTCTGAGATTTGTTTGCCTGGGCTCCCTTTGATCTAGGATCCTTAGATCTCAGGCTCCTGGATAGCAAATTTACTTTCTGATCCTCTTTTATCACATCTGTCAAAACAGATGAGAGAATTCTGAAAAATTGAGAACCTCTCTTGTCATAACGTAATCATTGGAGAGGATTTTATAACTTTATATACTGGCTGCACAGGACAGCCATCACCAGCATCTACTATTGCTATTATTTGTGGGCTAAAATGGAACAATAAAGAGGAAGAGAAATTGATAATTGATAATGGTATGCATCCAGAAACTAAGAAAATTGTGGAATCATTGGAATGACTTTGGAGGCAAAAGACTGAATTAATTCAACGAAATCTATTACACTGAATGATACTTTTCATTATTTATTTTTTCGATAGCTAGCACAGGTTCACCCAAATAGCAGATTTTGAGAATGAATCTGATTTACCTCTCTAAAGAAAACAGGAAGAACATAAACAGAATTACCTCACCCAGAATTAACCCAGTAGTGGAAAGGACTTTTGATGTTAATGCAGCCTTCTAATTTTAGTATAATATCCATTAGCAAACGTCAGGTTTCACTCATATGTTGAATGTTTAATGTGAGTTCAGCTAAGCATAAATGACTCTCTATATTGTTCTTCATCACATATCCTGCAGTAGCTTCTAAGAAAATGCAAGTACTTTCGGAACTGATCATTACTTTCTTGCAGCCAATATAATTCTGAAAGCAGTTATTACAAAGACTGAATCTGAAAAGAAAAATGATACAGAAAACTACCACTGTCCAAATAGGAAAGTAGACTTTACTTTAGGTGATCTTTTCTTGGTGCAGTAATCCAAAAAGTTTCAACACTAGGTTTATAGAATATGATTTTACATGCACCTGTCTTAGAAAAAAATTTAAAGAATGCCAGGGTAGAATTTTGATCTTTTTTTGAGGACTAATGGGAATATTTTCATTGCTTTGTTGAAAGCATTTCGTTGTATCTAGTGAATTTGGTTAAAAAAGCAGGTTCTGAAAAGCTCTGACAATTTCTTCAACAAAAGACCCAGGATTGTCAGACACTGATGGGAAGATCCGAATCTGTTTTGACACCCCTGAAGCAGCTCCTGGCAATGTTATGTCTTTCTTTTAGATGTTTGGGTAAATCACACAGCTCAGAAAGTGGATCATACATTATGCCTAAACCACAAACAAATGCTGCTGAGGTAAGGGTATTCCTTAGCCCAGTTTGGAAACTCTAGATGTGTCATTTGGATGGATCAGTAAACATTTTGAGGGGTTGTAAATATGCACTTGGAATGGTTTTGTAGCTTTCATTTGATCACCTAAAGAAATCAACACCACTACCAATTTCAAGCAGACTTACTTTTTAAAAAAAAACAGTAAAATAGTAATATAAAACTATTTGTGAAAAGGAAATATTTGGGGAAAATGTTTTACAACTATAAGTCAGCTGCATTTTGAGTAATGGCCTCTGTAAAGATAGTCACAAACAAATCTTCATCCTGGGACTTAGGAATTTGAGTGATCATGGTGGCAGATGAAATAAAGACTGTGATCAAGTGTATTCAACCTAGAAACATTAGCCTGGTTTATGTAGGTAAGCCCAACAAAATCATAAGAGCCTTGAAATGTGGAGACAAAAGTCTATGTTTGAATGATGCATATGAAACAGAGTTAGCTGGTCATTGTTGCCTTGCAAAATGTAAAAATTCCATGAGTCAAGGAAAATAGAATGTCTCAAGGCAGGTGCAGGCAAAAAATCAAACTCGTCATTGGAGTTCCTGCAAGGAACACAGACTTATTTTAGTCCTGTGACACCTACTTCAGAATTCTGACCTATACCACTATAATATAGTATCAGCAGTTGTTTTCTTCTTCTGTTTTGAGAGAATATCTTGCTATGTACCCCCGGATGGCTTTGAATTCTGGTCCTCCTGCTCCAGCCTCCTGAGTGTTGGGATTATAAATGTGCAGCACAGTTCCAACAATACATAGGTACCTCTGGAATTTGACTTCATGGCCTCATGCTCACTTGGTTTGAATTGCTGTCTGCCACTAGAATCATGCATTTTTCTAATTATTTTAGAGACTGAGTCTAACATTGTGTGGCTAGGATTATATATGTTATTTTAATCCAGTAAATATGTGGTAAATCTATATTTGACATAAGGTTTATATGTATCAGCATAATAAGGAAATGCTGAATTGTTATCAAGAAGTTATCATTCTTATCAATTATTTATAAACAAAAGGAAAACTTTCTATTTATTTGCCTTATTAGCCTTATATTAAACTTTGCACCATGAACCAAGACTTAGAAGATGCAAAATTCTTCAACTCATTTTTTTCATTAATTTATATCTCACCTAAACCTAAAAACTTCTTTATGAAAAATGTTTTGATTAGTTTCATCAAATTTCACCTCTAAAATTGAGGGAACAGGGTTAGTGGAGAGTAATGAATGGGGTGACAGTGATAAAGGTGAACTGGTGAGTAATAAGACGATATACTGAATTAAAGTCCCTTTGTATACTTATTTAAACATAATATGATTATAATATTAAAATTGAAAAGCTTACTTTTTGTTCGATTTTCAGCAAAAAATGTTAATGTTGGATAACTCATGATTATCAAATAACTTATGGGTTTTGGAATGCCTTTTCAACAAATATTCTTAATATATTAGTGACATAGAACATCAATGTAGTAAGTGCAATTTGGTGTATATTGTATATTGATAGATTCCAGTGATAAATATATAATATCCTAGGAACAGAAAAATGATTTTTTTTTGTGTGTGGGTCATGGAGCTTGATCTCTGGGTCTGGGTTCTGTCCCTGAGCTCTTCAGCTCAAAGCTACTACCCTACCCCTGGGCCTGGGCATTTACCCCGAGCTTTTAAGCTCAAGGTTACAGCCCTACCTCTTCAGCCACAGTCCCACTTCTGGTTTTTTAGTGGTTAACTGAAGATAAAAGTCTAAAGTCCTTTTGTGCTTTGGCTGGTTTTGAACCTTGGTCCTAAGATCTCAGCCTCCTGAGTAGCTAGGATTACAGGCATGAGCCACCACACCCGGCTGTTAGAAAAAGCACTTTCTGCAGTGTCTTTTTTTGCCACCTTGGGAAATTAGAGGAAAATAAAAAAAAAATCATGACACAAAAGAACTGCAGCCTATAAAATTTCTGCATAAAACATTTTATAATGGTTTTCCTGAAATATATTTCTGAAATTTTATAATTGCTAAAAGTTGAGAAACTTCTTTTTAAAAGTTATTTATTAAATAGTTGCACAAAGAGGTTACAATATTTTCCATATTTTTATTGTAATTAATAGAAGGATTATGTTATATTTGCCAGATAGAAGGTGCATTACTTCACATACATTGATGCCCTTTCTCATGTCTTGGTCCCCATTTTCCTACACCCCACCCCCACCCCTCATTTTGTTTTCCCCCTTTCCCTATCCAATTTCAACTAACCAAATACAAATATGTCCAATATATTAGATAACAAAGTGAGATACTGTAACAATATGAGATAACCAAGGGAAAGCAAAAGAGATGAGAGATAACACAGTACATTAAGGACAACAATCACTCATTATATGGCTTTTGCTTCTATATCCTAGAGGTCCTTTCATACTATATGGCCTTATGTATCTAGGTTCTGTTCTATTGCAGATCTCTGCTAGGAGAGCCCAAGGTTTCTACTGATTAGGACAAATGAGGGAAACCATTGAGCCTATGTTCCTTTGAGTCTGGCTTACTTCACTTAATATGATTTTTTCTAAGTCTTTCCATTTCCTAACAAATGGGGCGATGTCATTCTTTCTGACAGCAGCATAGAATTCCATTGTGTACAAATACCACAACTTGTTGATCCACTCATCAACTGAGGGACATCTGGGTTGGTTCCATATCTTTGCTATGGTAAATAGTGCTGCAATGAACATTGTTGTGCTAGTGGATATAGTATGTCCTTGTTTCTGGACAATTGGGCCCAGAATTGCTGGGTCATAGAGGAGCTCTATGTTTAGTCTTTTGAGGAACTGCCCTAGTGCTTTCCATAGTGGTTGAAAGAGTTTGCACTCCCACCAACAGTGTGGTAGTGATCCCTCCTGGCCACATCCCCTCCAGCATCTGTTGTTATTCGTTTTCCTGATCCTGGCCATTCTAACAGGATTGAGGTGGAATCTTAGAGTTGTTTTGATTTGCATTTCTTTTATGACCAGAGATGTTGAGCATTTCTTCATGTGTCTATAGGCCATTTTTATTTCTTCTTCAGAGAAGACTCTCTTTAAGTCTTTGGCCCATCTTTTAATGGGATGGTTGTTTCTTTGGAGATTAGTTTTGGAGTGATTCAATTTTTTGAGCTGTTGATATGTTTTAGATATGAGGCCCTTGTCCTTTGTGTGGTTGGTGAAGATCTTCTGCCATTCTGTAGGCTTCCTAATTAATTTGCTAGCTATGTCCTTTGCCATACAAAAGCTCTACAGTTTAATGCAGACCCAATTATCCAGCCTTTCTCTGATTTGTTGTGATTCTGGGTCCTTATTAAGAAAGTTTCAACCTCTGGCAAGGAGGCCTACTGTATCTCGTATTCCTTCTTGTAAAGTTTCCAGTGTGTTGGCTTTTACCTCAAAGTCTTTGATCCATTTGGAGTTAATTCTAGTGCAGTGTGACAAAGAAGGATCCAATTTTAGTTTTCTGCAGATGCTTAACCAGTTCTGCCAGCACCACTTGTTGAAGAGACTGTCCTTCTTCCATTCTATTTTTTTTATGGCTTCCTTGTCAAAGATTAGGTGGCCATAGGTCTGTGGTTTAATATTTGGGTCCTCAGTTTTATTCCATTGGTCGCCAGGCCTGTTCTAGTGCCAGTACCAAGCTGTTTTGATAATTATAGCTCTGTAATAGAGTCTAAAGTTTGGTATTGAAATTCCTTCTGTGCTGTTCTTTCTGCTAAGAAGTATTTTTTCTACATGGGTCTTTTATTCTTCCATATGAAATTTTGGATTGCCTCCTCTATTTCTTTAAAGAATGACATTGGGATTTGCTGAGTATTGCGTTGAATTTGTAGATAGTCCTTGCCAAGATTGTCATTTTCACAATGTTGATTCTTTCAATCCAGGGTAATGGGAGGTTTTTCCATTTCCTCAGTTCTGCTTTTACTTCCTTTTTCAGGGCTTTAAAGTTTTCATCAAAA
Organism: Megascapheus bottae; assembly: GCF_031878675.1. Classification (NCBI taxonomy): domain Eukaryota; kingdom Metazoa; phylum Chordata; class Mammalia; order Rodentia; family Geomyidae; genus Megascapheus; species Megascapheus bottae. The sequence goes on from NC_143519.1 coordinate 26,303,559, forward strand.
AGGTCCTTTACATTCTTAGTTAAGATAATTTCTAGGTACTTTATTTTCTTTGAGGCTATTGCAAACGGAGTTGTTTTCCTGGTTGTTGCCTCATTCCTTTCACTGTTGACATAGAGAAAAGCAGTTGATTTCTGAGGGTTAATTTTATATCCTGCTACCTTTCCAAAGTTTTGAATCAGCTCAAGGAGCTCGGGAGTGAAGTCTATAGGGTTCTTTAAATACAGAATCATGTCATCTGCAAAGAGGGAAAGTTTTACTTCCTCTTTCCCTATTTGGATCCCCTTTATGCTTGCTTCTTGTCTTATTGCACTGGCTAGGAATTCTAACACTATGTTAAAAGGAGTGGAGAGAGTGGGCACCCTTGTCTCGTTCCTGATTTTAGAGGGAATGGCTTTAGCTTTTCGCCATTAAGTATGATGCTAGCTGTGGGTTTGTGATACACAGCATTTATTATACTGAGGAATGTTCCTTGGATTCCTAGTTTCTCCAGAGCTTTTAACATAAAGGGTTGTTGGATCTTGTCAAATGCCTTTTCTGTATCTATTGAGACAATCATGTGATTTTTGTCCTTGCTCCTGTTGATGTGTTGAATTATATCAATTGATTTGCGTATGTTGAACCAGCTTTGCCTCCCTGTGATGAATCCTGTTTGATTATAGTGTATAATTTTTTCGATGATTTGTTGTTGACGGTTGGCCAGTATTTTGTTGAGAAGTTTTGCATCGATGTTCATCAAAGAAATGGGTCTAAAGTTCCCTTTCTTTGATGAATCTCTGTCTGGTTTGGGGATGAGGGGTATACTGACTTCATAGAATGGGTTTGGCAAAGAGCCTTCATTTTCAATTTTGTTGAAGAGCTTGAGGAGTATTAGTGTGAGCTCTGCATTGAAGACATAATAGAATTCAGCTGTGAATCCATCTGGCCCTGGGCTTTTCTTAGGTGGAAGGTCTCTTATTGCCATTTCTATTTCATTGCTTGAAATAGGCCTGTTTAGTTGGTTTAGTTCTTCTTGGTTCAGTGTGGGTAGGTTAATATTGGCTAGACATTCATCCATTTCTTCTAGATTCTCAAATTTGTTGGCATAAAGGTTTGAGAAGTATTCCCTCATGATCCTCTGGATCTTGGTAATTTGTGTCGTGATATTACCATTTTCGTCTGTGATTTTGTTTATTTCAGTATGCTCCCTTCTCTTTTTGGTAAGATTTGCTAAGGGTCTGCCAATTTTAATTTTTTTCAGAGAACCAACTCCTTGTTTTGTTGATTCTTTCTATGGTTTTTTGGATTCCAATTCATTTAATTCTGCTTTGATTTTAATAATTAGCTTCCTTCTACTGGGATTGGGGTTGGTTTGCTGCTATTTTTCCAGGAGCTTAAAGTGACACATTAAATTGTTGGTTTGCAATTTTTCCAATTTGGTGTTGTAGGCACTCAGAGCTATCAATTTTCCTCTGAGTACTGTCTTTGCCATGTCCCAACGGAGCTGGTATTTTGTGTGCTCCTTTTTGTTAAATTTCATAAACTGTTATATTTCTGTTCTAATCTCTTCGATGACCCATTGATGATTCAACAATGTATTGTTCAATCTCCATGAGTTACAGGGTTTTCGTTGGTGGAGATTGGTGTTCAGTTTCAATTTGATGCCCTAGTGATCTGAGAGAGTGCAGTGAATAATTTCAGTGTTTCTGAATCTGCCTAGGTTTGTTTTATGGCCTAAAATGTGGTATAGTTTGGAAAATGTTCCATGTGCTGCTGAAAAAAAAATGTATATTGTGTTGCTGCTGAGTGGAATAATCTGCAGAAGTCTGTTAGATCTAGTTGGTCTACACATTTGTTCAAATCTAAGGTTTCTCTGTTTAGTTTTTGCCTGGTTGATCTGTCCATAGGTGAGAGTGGTGTGTTAAAGTCACCAACATTCACTGTGTTTTGATCTATGTATGGTTTCAGTGAAAGTAAAGGTTTCTTGATGAAGTTCAGAGCTCCGGGATTAGGTGTGTAGATGTTTAGGATGGTTATGTCCTCCTGGAGGAAAGATCCCTTTAGTAGTATGTAGTAATCTTTTTTGTCTTTTTTCACTAATTTTAGTTTGAAGTCTATTTTAACTGATATGAGGATGGCAACTCCAGCCTGTTTATGGGGGCCGTTAGCTTGATAAACTTCCTTTCATCCTCTCACTTTCAAAAAAATGTTTGTTTTTTTTGGGTAAGATGTGTCTCTTGAAGATAGCAGAATGATGGATCTTGCTTTTTGCTGCAACTAGATAGTCTATGTCATTTAATTGGAGAGTGAAGTCCATTGATATTGAGAGTCAGGTTTGAGAAATATTTATTAGTTCCTGCCATTTTTAAAAGCTTCCATTAGGGCCCGTGTCTTGACAGTTCTTGTGGTATTTAGATGGTATGTGTTTTAGGTGCTGTTTCTTTCTCTGTATTACATTTGGTTTTCTTTGTGTAGAACATCATTGAGAAGTTTCTGTAATGTTGGTTTGGTTGCTACATAATGTTGAAGCTTTTCCCTTATTTTTCCCTCAGTTATGAATGAGAACTTAGCTGTGTACAGTATTCTTGGTTGGTAGTTATTTGTTTCAGAGCATGACATATATCCTTCCAATCTCTTCTTGCTTGCATGGTCTCTGCTGAGAAATCTGGGGTTTTTCTGATTGGTTTGCCTTTATAGGTGATTATTCTCTTTGCCCTGGCTGCTTTTAGGATCCTTTCTTTGGTCTCTATTGGTCAAGTTCGGATTATAATGTGGTGGTGGGATGTCCTTTTCTGGTCAGGTCAGTTTGGTGTTCTAAAAGCTTCTTGTATCTGGATGGGCCTGCCCTTCTGGATATTTGGGAAATTCTCTGAGATGATTCCCTGAAGTACATTTGCAATACCATTGAACTCTTTCACCAGACTCTCCTCAATACCAATTAGCTTTAAATTAGGCTTCCTAATTGTATCTTGGACCTCCTGAAGCGTTTTCTCATATTTCCTAGATTTGAATTGACTCATTTTCTGTTCTTTCTCTATAACAACTAAATTATCTTCTTCCCTGGAAATTCTCTTTTCTGCATTGTCTAACCTGCTATCAAAGCTTTCTACTTTATTCTTCTTCTCCCTTGCTTCTAATTGCTCATTTTTGATGCTTTGCATCTCTTGTTTTAGATCATGTATGGATTTCTTTAGCTCCTTGATTTCCATTTCAGTGGTTAGCTCAGCAAGCTTTATTCTCTTTGGGCATTTGTTGGAGTTCAGTCACCTTCTTTTTTGTGGATTCTATGAATTTTTCCAATTTTCCTTGAAAATCCTTCATTATGGCCTCCTTTATGGCTTCCCCTTTTTCACATATCACCTTGTTTATGGTTTCCTCTTGTTTAGCTGTGGCTTCCTCCCTTATCTCTTTCTTTATGTTTTCACATTTTTCATTAATGATGTTTATCAATTGCATTTGTATAGCACTTGTAAGACTCTCCTCTAGATTTGCCACTGACTGCTTCATTGCCTGTTTATATTGGGTGGGAGATGCTATTCCTTGATTTGACATTTTTCTTGAGTTTCTTGTTCTGCCCATTTGAAAATGGGAGCAAGATTAATACTAAACAAGATTATAATTTTTCAGATATAACCAACCTAGACCTTTTTAGTTGGCTGACAATACATGTTCATACTTTTAGATTGGTAATATCACTCTCTCTTTCTTTTTGTGCACCTACATACAAATCTAATACAAACACAGATGACAATTTATGACCAAATCAATAAGCCCCTCAATCCAATCTCTATTGTAGTTAAGTCTCTCTGGACCTAGAGTATAATTGAACACCTACATACAGAGCATTGCTCAACAACCATCAAATGTAGTAGATCCATGCATTATAAGAGTTGAAGGATGAACAGAGGACCAGAGATAGAAAAATGATATGAAAGACAACAAGGGAGGTAGGAAAAAATAATGAAGGAGTGTGAGATTATTATAGTCATGAAGAAAAGGTATAGTATAAGGATAACTGACCAAGGTGATAGACAGGTAGAATATTTGAGTATAAAGCTTAGAAGAACTTAGATAAAATTTATGAAAATAAGAAGAGTAATAAGAAGAATATATAGAGAAAAGAGGGAGGTAGATATAGGAGATTTCAATGATACAAATTTTAAAAAGAAAAAAGAGACAATACAACAACAAAACAAAACACACCAAAAAAAAAGTTGGGGGGAGATTCCTCACTATTGTGAGTTCTTACCCAAGAGATACTAGGTTTGAGAACCAGGAGATTAAAAAGCAGGTGACTGTATCAATATAGATATTATTTTTATTCAGACTCTACCCAAAGCTGTCACTGTGTTTCAAGAAACGACCACAGTGACAGACGGAATGCGGGAAAAAAGAGGAGGAAAAAAAGAGAGAAAAAAAGGAATGAATCATAACAATCGAAAAAAAGGTGTAGGTAAAATGGCAAAGAGAAAATAAGAACAACTAAAAATGCAAATGAAAGGGTGTAGAAGAACAAAAAAAATGGGTATTCTTCAGGTGTTTTTTTGGAGGGCAGGACAGGAAACTTCTGTCTCCACTAAATTCGATATCCTAAAACTTCAGAAAGTTGTCTTTTTCTCTTGTGATTTGTCTTTGCAGTTTTTCGGATCAGATTGCTTGATTGGGAAAATGAGCTGAAATGGGATGGACTGGGGCCTAATTTCTGGCTAAAGTATCTCTGGGAAATCCTTTGCCAGTTAGAATGATGTCGTTGCCAGCATCACCTCTCAGGCTCCAATTGCTTTGGCCGGGTCTTTGCCAGCAGTCAAGATGGCGCTGCTCTCAGCTTGTGGATGAGGGGCTCCCTCCCAATGCCATTCAACAAGCAGAAGTGGAAACTTCTCCTTGGAGGTACTTACAGATTGCTGGATTCTCTGGTTCCCTGAAGCTGGCAGGTCTGTGCACGGCTGGGTGTCAGCTCTGGGCTCACACAGGCTCTGTGTGGCTCTGCCTGCAGTAGGCAGGTTTGCGCCTCTGAGAAGCACTGTCTGCTCCTCGGCTTGTGGGGCTCCACGCTGTCTTCTTGCACGGGTATTCTGCCTTTTTCCTCTCTGACTGAGATCTCTGTGGCACTAAAGCTTACTTAGGATCAATTTTTGGTAAAGAAGTGTCCCCTATGCTGCCAGAACTTGTATCTTGGCCGGAGCTCAGAACAACTCGCACTGAACAGCCGCCATCTTCCGCCCGATCTCTCAGTGGTTACAATTTATGCCAGTTTATGAGCACAATGCATCTTGATTGATGTTATTCCTTCCATCTTTTCCATTTGACTTCAATCATCTCCATAAATGAAGTCATTTTATTCAACGTACGTTATGTAAGAATTAAACTAAATAATTTTTCAGGTAGGGATTGGAGAGCCTTCTTTCCTTCCTTGCTTTCCAGTCCTGAGTCTCAAACCCAGGGGCTGAGCACTATCCCTGTGGTTTTTCACTTAAGGTTAGCACTCTACTATTTTGAAACACACCACCACTTTTGGTTTTCTGATAGTTCATTGGAGATAAGAGTTTTGTGGATTTTCTTGCTTCAGCTGGATTTGAATCATGATTCTCATATCTCTGCCTTCTGAGTAGCTAGAATTACAGGTATGAACCTCTTGCACCTGGCAAACATAGTATATTTTAATATGTAGCTCAAACTTCATCATATATATATATATACATATATATATATATAATTTATTTACTGAAGAAACTAGGCAATCCATCCAAAGTCCAACCTTATTCTTTAATAAATGGAGGAAGCAATTCAAAAATTCACATATAATAATAAAATACCCCATATGGCAAAAACAATCCTTAGCAGAAAGAACAGCGTTGGAGGAATATCAATACCAAGCTTTAGACTATTATATAGTTACAATAATAAAAACAGCTTGGCACAAGAACAAGACTGAGGACCAATGGGATAGAACTGAAGGCCCAGAAATCAACCCACAGACCTATGGCCACCTAATCTTCAATAAGGGAGCCAAGAAAATGGGATGGAAGAAAGATAGCCTCTTCATCAATTGGTGCTGACAAAACTGGTTAAGCACCTGTAAAAACAAGTCCTCAAACATACAACCATCCCATTAAAAGGTGGGCTAAGGACTTTGCTGAAGAGGAAATGACAATGGCCAATAGACACATGAAGAAATGCTCAACATCTCTGGCCATAAAAAAATACAAATCAAACAACTTTGAGATTCCATCTCATTCCAGCTAGAATGGACATTATCAAGAAATCTAGCAATTACAGATGTTGGCAGGATGTGGGCAAAAGGGAATACTAAAACACTGTTGGTGGGAGTATAAACTAGTTCAGCCACTCTGGAAAGCAGTATGATGGTTCCTCAAAAGGCTAAACATAGAGCTCCCATTTGACACAGCAATACCACTCCTGGGAAATTACCCAAATGTCCATAAACAAGGACATGGTAAAGCTACTAGCACAACCATGTTCATTGCAGAATCATTTATCATAGCTAAGATCTAGAACTAACTCAGATGCCCCTCAGTAGATGAATGGATCAAAAAGATGTGCTATTTATGCACAATGGAATTTTATGCTGCCATAATAAGAAATGACATTGCTTCATTTGTAAGGAAATTGAAAGACTTGGGAAAAATCGTATTAAGTGAAGTAAGCCAGACCCAAAGAAACATAGGTTCCGTGGTTTCCCTCATTTGCAATAAGTAGTACACATCCAGGATTCTCCTAGCAGAGGACCACAATTGCTCAATAGGTATTTGGATATGGCCACATAGGATGAGGATAAGTGAAATGAACTCCAGGATATGGAAACCATGGCTTTACTTTTTGTATTTGTTATTCTCAAACTGCTGTGTGAGGTTATTTCTTCTCCTTCTCTCTTTTTTTGTTTTCTTTGTCTCCTTATGGTTTTTCTCATGTTATTACTGTATCTGAAGTTGGTAGCTGGTATACTTTTTTTGGTTTATTTGAAACAGGCAAAGGAAGGGGAAAAAAAAGATGATTGGGAGGAGGTGAGGTGGGGGAACTGAGAGCAAAACACAAGAAGGGGCATCAATGTTCAAGAAGTAATGTACCCACTATCTGACAAATGTAACAGTAACCCCTCTTTACATCACCCAGACAATAAAATACAATTTAAAAAAGAAAGAAACTAGTGGCGGGGAGGGAAATGGGAACAAAAACATGAGAAGCAGTATCAATGTTTGTGAAGTAATGCACCTTCTGTCTGGTCAATATAATGTAACCCTTCTATTAATTACAATAAAATTTTTTTTAAAGCGGCATATAATGAGTCATTGTAATCCTTAATGTACTATGTTATCTCTCATCTCTTTGGCTGTCCCTTGGTTATCTCATATTGTTACAGTATTTCACCTTGTTATCTGATATATTGTATATATGCTTATTTGGTTATTTGAAATAGGATAAAGATGGGGGGGAAACAAGATGAGGGGTGGGGATGGGGGGGGAAATGGGGACCAAGACATGAGAAATGTTTGTGAAGTAATGCACCTTCTATCTGGTGAATATAATGTAACCCTCCTATTAGTTACAATAAAAATATATGGGGAAAAATTGAGTCCAAAAAAGGAAGAAACTAGGTCATATCACTAAACTTTGCAGACTATATCTCTGTGGTAATTTGAAATGTTTCTCTATCCTGTTCTTTTCATAAATTGATAGCAAGATATAGAAGTTGAATAAATTCAAGTTCAGAAGACTGTCTCCCTTGCACATATGTGAAATATCTTTCACTGTTCCTTGTAAATAAACAACTCTCATGCATTTAGAATATCATGAAAGCGCATGCCTATAATCATCAGTTCAAAGCCAGCCAAGGCAATTAACCACCAAGAAGCCACAAGTGGAGCTGTGGATTAAGTGGTAGAGAACTACCACCTGAGTAAAAGAGTTCAGAGATAGTGTCTAGACCCTGAGTTCAGGATTGGGGTAAGGGGAGAGAAGTAAACAGCAGAAAGGACAAACATCATACCAGTGATTAGACAAGAGTCCAGTTACAGTTGAAAATGATGCCAGCTTTGATAATGTAAAATTATTCACACTGGAATGTGGCTTAGTGGTAGAATCTTAGCCTTGCATGCATGAAACCCTGAGTTTAATTCCTTAGTACTACATAAACAGAAAAAGCAGGAAGTAGTGCTGTAGTTCAAGCAGTAGAGTAGTAGCCTTGAGCAAAAAAGCTCAGGGACAGTTCCCAGGCCCTGAGTTCAAAGCCTAATTCTGGCAAAGAGTATAAAACTAAAAATTATTCTTTCCAAGAAAAAAATTGTCTTCTTTTTCTGATTATCATGAAAGATATATATTTTGATCAGAGTAATGTTATAGTTTGAGGACCATCACTTAAAAATATTCTGGAAACTGTGAGAGGCTGGGGTAGGGGGAGGGAAATGGGGACCAAGACACGAGGAAGGATATCAATGTTTGTGAATTAATGCACCTTCTATCTGGAGAATATAATGTAACCCTTCTATTAATTACAATAAAAATATATGAAAAAAATCATGAAAGTGCAGAGAATGGCTCAGAAAGAAAAAAATATTTTAATTTTTTTCATTCTTGAAATCTCTACTGATGCTAAACATGACTATAACTGAACATATCTCCTGTCAGAATAATGAAAAATGCCCAGTGAAGGAAGAATAATATTATTTTTGAAGAGTTCATAATTTTGCTTAAATAAGAGATAAAAGATTAACTTAAAGATTACAATACAAAGATAATAATTTCATAGATAATTAAAAAATTAATTTAAATAATACAACAAAATCCAAGTATAGGATTCTCATTTAGAAGAATTCATTTCTTGCCCCATTTGAAAGGAAATGGAAAGACTTAGAAAAAAATCATATTAAGTGAAGTAAGCCAGACTCAAAGGAACATAGGCATAATGGTTTCCCTCGTTTGTCCTAATCAGTAGAAACCTTGGGCTCTCCTAGCAAAGATTTACAATAGAGCAAAACCTAGATATATAAGGCCATATAGTATGACCCTAAATGAAAGGACCTCTAGGATATAGAAACAAAAGCCATATAATGAGTGATTGTTGTCCTATGTTATCTCTCATCTCTTTTGCTGTTTCTTGGCTATCTCATATTGTTATAGTATTTCACCTTGTTATCTGATATATTGTATATATGCATATTTAGTTATTTGAAACAGGATAGGGAAGGGAGGAAAACAAGTTGGGGGGGTGAGGGATGGGAAATGGAGAACAAGACGTGAGAAAGGATATATATAAATGAAGTAATGCACCTTCTATCTGGTGAATATAATGTAATCCTTCTATTAATTATAATAAAAATATGTGGAAATAAGAATTCATTTCTGTCTAGTATGACTTAGTACAGTAACCATGGCTAGGGGAATATATATGAAGTTCAATACTTGTGCTATCCATGATACAAGGAACTCTGGTTTATTTTCTGTTTAACTGACACTATTCATGATTCTGTGTCAATACCAACTGTCTGAATTTTCAGACAATGTCAGTCTTAGACAAGTTGACAATTTGTGCAGGGTCTAATGATGAGGCAAAGCCAGGCCCAGGACTAAGTCAGGAAATATAACCAGACTTAACTTGGAAGACTTACATAGATAGCTAATGAAGAGATGTACTGCTTTTATTCTGCTTTTATGGATGGTGCCTATTAGTTTTATGCCTAGATTTCATTGCCTTTCATTAAACTATAGTGTAAACCCAATCCACCAGTCACATACATTTACATTTTATTTTTTCCTCAGGGATTAGCAAAGGTGGGTCCAGAAATGTACCTTGAGCCATGAGGAAAGAGTGTGTTATAGACTAATCATGGAGAAGTGCTCTTTTTGTGGCAGACATTAACCTATACTCAGTATTGTGATGTTTGTTTGGGTTCTTGTTCTCTTGTATAATCTGTACATTTTTAGTGCCTTTAGGGGAAAATGTCCCTTGTGTTTCCTCAATCTGTGCTTTTACTCTACAATGGAGAAAAAATGATTAACGTATATCATGTCAAAAATGGAATGTAAAGTTGTAAGATTAGATCTCTATTGTAATTTCTGCTTTCAAGTTATGATATATACTATAATAGCCCAAAAATGATAACCTAAATCAAAAGGTAAAATAAAGATGGATGCAAATAACCTTTGATTTTGGTTGGAAGTATATTCTTCCTGTAATGTAAGTTTTAGTAGGATACCCACCCCACATGCACACACACACACACACACACACACACACACACACACACACACACATGTACACACACATGTACACACACATGCACACACACACACTAAAATGTATAAATCTTCAATAAAAGTTACCAATAACTGTTAGAAAAATTTATAGATCTTTTTGGTTAAAACTCTCCTTGACTATATGGAACCATCCCAGATGTCCCTCAGTTGATGAGTGGATCAACAAGATGTGGTATTTGAACACAATGGAATTCTATGCTGCTGTCAGAAAGAATGACATCGCTCCATTTGTAAGAAAATGGAAAGACTTAGAAAAAATTATATTAAGTGAAGTAAGACAGACTCAGAGGAACATAGGGTCAATGGTTTCCCTCATTTGTCATAATCAGTAGAAACTTTGGGCTCTCCTACCAGAGATTTACAATAGAACAAAACCTAAATACATAAGGCCATATAGGATGATGCTAAATGAAAGGACTTCCATGATATAGAAACAAAAGCCATATAATGAGTGATTGTTGTCCTTAATGTACTATGTTATCTCTCATCTCTTTTGCTATCCCTTGGTTATTCTCATATTGTTACAGCATTTCACCTTGTTATCTGATATATTGCATATATGTATATTTGTTTATTTGAAGACAGATAGGGAAGGGAGGAAAACACAGATGAGGGGTGGGGCTGGGGGGAGGGAAATGGGGACCAAGACATGAGAAAGGATATCAATGTATGTGAAATAATGCACCTTCTATCTGGTGAATGTAATGTAGCCCTTCTATTAATTACAATAACAATATACGATAAAACCTCTCCTTGACTATTAGTGTGATAATAGGTGTAAGACTATTAGAGCCCCATTATTCCTGTCATAAATGGATATTATTAGCAGACATTACTAATACATTGACAGAATGCTTGATTTGTAGTGGTACCTGGTAAACTAAACTTTTATATTATAATGAATGCATGCTGTGATCAAATTTCCCTCTCACTGTCTGCCTAAATTTAAAAGATAATTATGAAGAATAAAATTTTAGAAAAATCCAAGGATATTCTAAACAGTAAACAGCTAAACATATGAGACAGATACAGATACTGAGTAGTTATGCTCTTGGGACATGGCTGTCAAATAAAGTGGAGAGTTAGCTAAGTTCTGTGGTTGGTTTTGAGATAAGCTCTTTTTATGGATTCAAATCTGGCCTTCAACTATCTAGCTGATTCTGGTCTTAATCTGTCCTCAAATCCTTCTTCCTCTGAAGTGTTGGGATTTCAAGCTATATGCTTGGCTGATTTTGCTAAATTTAAAATCTTAATGTAATCATAATAGAATTGTCTATGTGACCAGAGACAATTTGTGTAAATTCACTGAGCATTAGTTTCTGCCTCTGTAAGACAGGACTAATGCTACTTGTATTGTTAAGGTGAAACCAAGTTTCTGGCATGACAAAGCTACCCAGAGATAATGGCCTTAAGTTACAGTTCATGTGGCAGTACTGTGGTAAATGGCCACACTTTCCTTCCATGGATAACTCTACTTTTTTTTAAAACCTCTCAATGCAGAATTTTTTTCTCTGAACTTTTTTCTCTCACTTAAAGTTTTGTAATATTTGCTGCTTGAAACTCTGGGTTTACTTATATTGTGTTCTGTGTCACTTCTTCTGGTTCTTTCTGCTGAGGTAAGAGCACTGCCTCCTTGGGTGCTGTTTAACAATATCTGATGCCTTGCATTGAAAGAGGCAGAGAAGACTGTCAATTTTCCTTGTCTTTTTCTCCCATCCATTGCTTGAAGCAATGGCCACCAGAAGTTGCACTGTAACTCCTTCTGCCTCCCCTGACCTCCATCTGATTTTTTGATGAAAGAGGAGCAACAGGTCCTTTTTCTAATCATGCAGAATACAGAGAAAGGACAGAAATTGCCTTTGGTTTTCTTTTCACACACCGTGCCACAGCTGCTTTTTCTCCACGAGTGATTTTCTTGTACTTTTCTTCATTATGACCTATTAGAGTTTACCCTATACTTCTCTCAAACCTATCAGGAGAATCATAAATGTATCTTAAAGGTTGATGTATTAAAGGCTTAGTGCATGGTTTGCTTCGTTGAAAGGCTGGGAGCATTTTAAGAGGTCAAGCTAGCGGAGGGTCTTATGTTATTGTGGGTGTGACTTTCGAGCGATTGTGGGACCCTTCTGTCTTTTTGGCTCCTGTCAACACAAGATGGGCAAATGTTCCTGCCCTAATGTGCTGTTTCAACACAGCAATAAGGCCAACTAAATATGAATTGACATCTCCAAAAGCTGTCACTTAGAATAACCCTTCTGTCTTTTACACTGATTATCTGTTTTGTCATAGTTATAAATAGCTAGGCCCTGGTGGCTTGTGCCTGTAATCTTAACTTCTCTGAATGCAAAGATCTGAGGATCATGGTTCCAAGCTAGCCTCGACAGAAAAGTCAATGAGATCCTTATCTCCAGTTGACCACCAGAAAACCAGAAGTGGTGCTATGGCTCAAAAGGGGTAGAGAGCTAGTCTTGAGCGAAAAAGCTAAGGGACAGTGCCCAGGCCCTGAGTCCAAGCCCCACAAGCACCAAATAATAGCAACACATTCTTTGCTTCTTGTCTGTATTTTTTGTCTTTGTTTTTGTAGTTATTAGAGGTTGAATGGATTCTGGTGGAAACTGGACCTATTTTTTTAACTTGTGCTTTCTGAGTATACTGACATTGGTTAGACAGGGTCTTGGTTTTCATGGACTCTGACTTCAGTTTTGGCTTATTGAAGGGCATCTTATCATCTTAGGTTCGGGTTACAAATTGAGGACATCTGAAAAATCCCTTACAATATTCTATAAACAAAGTATTTAGTGGAATATTTGGCTTTATAGTACAAGGTTAGCATGATTGATATTTCATTCTTGGAATGAACGGTACCAGGATGTTGTGAGGGTAGAGGGCCTTGCCTCATATTGCACAGTTGGTGGTGACTCCCACTTGGACTGTCACATTTGTCCTTCTCTGAAAGCAAATTTACACGATGGTACTTTACTTCAACTACTGGATCGGTTCAGCTCCTGTAACTTTACCTTTTTTTTTTAGCACAAATCTATAGAATTGAAAATTATATTCAGTATGCCTATGATTTAATCAGATTCTCTTGGTTAAAATGCAAGATATAAATCTTGAATTATTAGTATTATACAAGTAAACAACTCCATCTGATAGATTTCCACTTATATATTATTTATAGACTCAATTTTAAAGAGAGTGGCAATGCCCATAAAATAGAGAAAGCAAATAACCATGTGTGGAGTGCATCTGCCTTTCTATATTGGATACATTAAAGGTGAGTTCTTCCTCTCCGTCACTGAGCTCTTTGGCTTTGAAAAATAAAACCAATAATCTTATTATAAATTCCTAAAAATAAACATCTACTTAAAAATAATTTTTCCACTTGCCCTTATGTTGGACATTTCTCTGCTACAAATAAAAATAGACATAGTAAAAGGGAGGGATGAGCAAAACTGGAGAAAGAAACATACTGTCACATAAGCAGTTAGCAACATGCATAAGTGTTTCTTTGTTAAGTATGACTCTGTGAGACTTTAGACAGTGGTTCATTTTATGTTGGCTTTGCTGTGTTTTTTTTTTTTTGATGGGGAGTGGGTCATGGGACTTGAACTCTGGACCTGGGCGCTGTCCCTGAGCTCTTCAGCTCAAGGCTACTGCCCTATCCCTTGAGCCCTAGCTCCACTTCTCATTTTTCTAGTGGTTAACTGGAATTTCATTGACTTTAGTGCCCAGGCTTTCAACCTTTATCCTCAGACCTCAGACTCCTGAGTAGGTAGGATTACAGGTGTGAACTACCGCACCCGGCTTTGCCAGGAAGTTTTATGTCAGGTAGCTAACAGTTATATCAGGCTCCTGGCTGTGTGAATCTCTGCTTCACAAGGAAATTGATGTAGACTGCTGGAACTATTCACATTAGGCTTCCAGTGAGTACTACAGGAGTTTGCCTCTGACACAGGGGTGGTACTGTGATCACCAGTTCATGTGCTTACCAAGAGGACTGAATAATGTCATCTTGAAAAATGTATACTCAGTGGGTGTGTTGGTTGATAGTGATTATTTAGTGACATGGAAGGATAGGAAGTAAATAAGTTTATAGATAGAGCAAATAAAGGGCATGGTGGCCCTTGTTTGTTATCTTAGTTACTTAGAAGGCAGAAATCAGAAGAATTGTAAGTTGAGACCTGGCCAAAAAACAAAAAAGTTAATAAAGCCCATCTCAGTGAACAAGTTAAGTTGTGGTTCTTGTCTGTGGCTCCAGCTTTGTTGGAAGTATGGGTCTGAGTATATCAGTTTTGCTAATTTCATGACAAAACATAAGACTGTCTAAAATATGTAATAGCAAAAAGGATCTGGGTGTGGCTCCAGTGGCAGAACACCTGAGTAACAAGAACAAGACCTGAGTTCAATCTTCAGTACTGCCAAAAAATGAAAGTGACACTATAGGCATCTTTATGCTGAACATTAGTGTGTTTGTAACATATTATGAAGAGTTATCAAGCCAATAATTGTTAGGCATCTTTGATAAATACAAATAAGGGTTAGACCCTCAATGAGCTTAGGTAGAAGAAGATATGAAAACACAGCATGAACTAGATGAAGTGTTCAATTATTGTTTTCAGAAAAGAATCTGCCTTCTGTCACAAAGAAGCATGAGGATACATTTACTGAGATCAGCTATTTGTTTATCTCTCGGTCTGTCTGTCTATTGGTCTATCCTCTATCTGTCTTCTGTCATACATTCTATTTTGTCTTCTACCTTATATTATGGAAAAGACCACATTAGAATAATAGTTGGGAGGTTTAGTTTGAATAATTCTCACTTAAAAAGGAGCCTTGGCTTTCAGTAAGATTTCTCAGGTTAAAAAAAAAAAGGATTTGATTTAATATTTGAAGATGGAGTTAACCTCCTGCTGTGCTTTAAGCATTTAAGAACCTGCTGCAAAGTGGCATTTCAAAGACAGCTTAATATTAAATTCAGTTTTCAATATTCATATCTAATTGCTGTTTTGTTAATAAGTAGCAGCATAGCAATGTTAGTATGTTTTGCACTTATAGGCACTTTAGACTTTTGTTTAAGTACATTGTTCTTGTATATGTGTCCATATAGGTATTTAAAAATACAGATTGTCATTTTCTTTATTCAGCTAAGATATCCTTGAAATGAAGATTTACCTTCCTGTTCTTTGCTAGCTTCAAGTTCAAACCCATTTTATTCAAACAGAAAATTTAAATCGAGACAATCTGGAACATTTAAAGGAAGCTCTACCTTTTCCTATAAGTGAAGAGAATTCACTGAAGACTGGGTATTTTAAAGCAGAATACAGGTATTGATTGACAGCTTTTTTTCTATCTATTTCACCTATTCTGCATGTTCAGAGTATCTTTTTACCTCTTACATAAGTAAAAAAATAAAATGCGACTTTTGTCTGGGGTAGTAAAAATGATTGTGCATGCAACTATTATTGATCATTAATCGCATAACAGAAAAGTTGACTGCAGTGGAAAAAAATCAAGTCAGTTTTATTATTCATTAAGACATTCCTGAAGGAGCTAACTTTCATAGAAAGAATAGACAATCAAATTATAATATCTTACAATGATGATATGAAATATGACCATGTGCTAAACTGCTTTCCTTTTTTATAATCAGATGTTCCCAATGATTTATGCTAATTTAGATGCTATTATTACCATCTATTATCATCATCATTCAGACTTTGTTGTTGGAATTTTTATATCATAGAAATGTTAATGATTATTCAAAAAAAACCTTAACATGGGATTTAAAATACATTAACTACTATCATGGCCATTAAAATTATTTTAAATGACCTTAGAAGTGTCCCAAATTTGATCTGGAAATAATTTAACTTTATACACAAGATTATTTGACCACAGTTTTGGCTTCTATAATGATTATTTTTCTAAGGGATTGGCATAGATAATATCATTCATTTTTAATAGAGTTACATTATTGCTTGTGCTCATTTTGTCTTAGGCTTACTGGAGAAACAGCTGAAGAATTTGTTTGCTGTTTGTCTTACACCAAAATGATAATGAGATTTTGCTCAAGTTACAAGATTATTTAACCGGTCATCCAGTTTGTTCTCTGTTACAGTGTCCTTTTTAAGTTTGTATTGTCTCTACATCATTTCCATTTTTTTCTCTTCCCTTTCAGCTGAATATTCAACTCAAATTGTCCAATTTGTCTCTGAGACTAAGACATTAATCATCTATGGTTCCTCTCCCATTACTGCAGATCCTCCTATGGGCTTCTAAAAATTATCACATTTCTTTCTTAGATATTTGATTCCTTGAGTCTCCAACTTTCTCTCCATTTCTTCCTGGTCAAACACATTGAAAACTTAATTTGTATTCATTTCCTTTATATTCAAACTCAATTTAATTGGATTCCGTTTCCTATCTCTACAATACATGATAGTTTGTGGTTTCCATTGAACATTTCTAAAAGAATCAGTAGCCTATCTATCTATCTATCTACCTATCTATCTATCTATCTATCTATCTATCTATCTATCTATCTACCATCACTCTAGTTATGGAGGTAAGAAAATTCACCATAGCATCAAAAAGGATGCTTTGGTAGAATCTTAGGAGCCAGAAGATGTGTTCTTGTAAGAATGACATGTTCAGATTGGCATGTCAAGGAAACATTTAGAAGATCAAACTACGGTTCTGATTTGCCCAATCACTCCCATTAACTCATGTGAATCTACAAAACACCCAGCTTTGAAACTGGATATAAATAATTCTACTGCTACCCTTCCAGGTTAGGAATAACTGAATAATTGTGGGGGGAAGCATTTTGAAATTCAATTGTACTGTGTATTGTGATGTGGTAAGTAGGTCTCTATCAGATTGGAAAAATATAGAACCTCCAAATCTGGCATACGTCTTTAAAAAACTAGATACAATAGAGGAAAATATCTAGCTCCTATGAAGTGAAAGTGAATTTCAAAGCAAGAGAGCAGAACCATTGTTTTATAGCTTATATAATTAATGTAGGCTATAAATCCCAACTTTATATTGGAAGTACTACATAAGTAAACCCAGCCCATATTTCTTTTTAACATACATTCATTTCAGATAGCATGAAAAAAATAATTTCTTTTATAAGCCCTGAGAATTTAATTTGAATCTGAGAATTAGTTTAGTTCCACACAGCCCATGGGTTACATAGAAAGTTAACACTTGTCTTTAAATAATATTTACCTCAAACAAAAGAATGAACAGATATTCACAAGGAAATCATATCATATAAATTGTACTGTGTACTTGCTAATTCCCAAAATATTCCAGCATTTATTTTTCCCCATCACTCTAAAAACTTCACTTTCGAAAAGTTGATGAGGTTTATTCTGGTCTACATATTGATGGTGCTGGGGCTAAAGATACAAATAGGAAAATAGGAATTCAAAGAATTTTCTATCTTTTGTTTGCCAGTCCTGGGGCTTGAACTCATGGCCTGAGTATTCTTCTTGGGCTTTTTCAAGGCTAGGGCTGTATCACTTAAGCCACAGCACTACTTCCAGCTTTTTCTATGTTTGTGGTACCAAGGAATTGAAGCTGGGTCTTTGTGCATGCTAGGCAAGCACTCTTACCACTAGGCCAAACTCCTGGCCATAGAGTAGTTCTATATATTTTTCCAATTGCATTTCATTGTTGGGTAATATATAGAGGTGTTACAGTTACATTTGTCAGGTAGTGGATACATTACTACCTGAACATTGATATTCCTTCTCAAATTTTTGTTCCCCTTACTCTCTCCCCACCCCTCCCAATTATCTTATTTTTCACCTTCCCTTCTCTATTTCAAATAAATGTATATACAAGATACCAGATAACAAAGTCTGATATAGTAACAACATGATGTAAACCATCAGGGGAAAAAAAAGAGAAAAGAAATAGCTTCATATAGTACATTAAGAACAACAATCACAAAGGTAAACCTAGACTTTCCGTATCCTAGAGTTCATTTTGTTTTGTCTCATCCTATATGACTATATGTATATAGTTTTTGAAATATTGTGATTCACTGTCAATGAGTTACTAAGTTAGAAATGACTCCTATCTAAATTTAGTCTTTTGAGGAACTGCCATAATTCTTTCCATAGTGGTTAAAGGAGTTTGCACTCCCACCAACAGTGGGATCCCTCCTGGCCACATCCCCTCCAGCATCTGTTATTAGATTTTTTTGATCCTGGCCATTCTAACTAGAGTGAGGTAGAGTCTTAGAGTTGTTTTGATTTGCATTTCTTTTATGACCAGAGATGTTGAGCATTTCTTCATGTGTCTATATGCCATTCTTATTTCCTCTTCAGAGAAGACTCTCTTTAAGTCTTTGGCCCATCTTTTAATGTTTCTTTGGAGGTAAGTTTTGGAGTGATTCAATTTTTTGAGTTGTTGATATATTTTAGATATGAGGCCTTTGTCTGTTGTATGGTTAGTGAAGATCTTCTCCCACTCTTTAGGCTTTCTAGTTAATTTGCTAGCTATGTCCTTTGCCATACAAAAGCCCTGCAGTTTAATGCAGTCCCACTTATCCAGATTTCTCTGATTTATTGTGTTTCTGGGTCCTTACTAAGAAAGTTTTGGCCTGTGCCAAGGAGACTTAGTTTATCTCCTACTCCTTCTTGTAAAGTTTTCTGTGTGTCTGCTTTTAGCTCCAGGTCTTTGATCCATTTGGAGTTAATCCTGGTGCAGGGTGAAAAAGAAGGATTCAACTTCAATTGTCTGCAGGTACTTAACCCGTTCTGCCAGCACCACTTGTTGAAGAGACTGTCTTTCTTCCATTTTATTTTTTTGTTCCCTTATCAAAGATTAGGTGGCCATAGGTCTGTGGGTTAATATCTGGGTCTTCAGTTCTATTCCATTGATATTCAGGCCTGTTCTTGTGCCAGTAGCTAAACATAGAGCTCACCTATGACCCAGGAATTCCACTACTTGGCATTTACACAATCATTCAGAAACAAGGACATACTAAAGCCACCAGCACAATGATGCTCATTGCATCACTATTTACCATAGCAAAGATATGGAACCAACCCAGATGCTCCTCAGTTGATGAGTGGATCAACAAGATGTGGTATTTATATACAATGGAAATCTATGCTGCTGTCAGAAAGAATGACATCGCCCCATTTGTAAGGAAATGGAAAGACTTAGAAAAATCATAGTAAGTGAAGAAAGCCAGACTCAAAGGAACATAGGCTGATTGCCAGAATCAGTAGAAACCTTGAGCTCTCCTAACAGAGATTTACAATAGAACAAAACCTAGATGCATAAGGCCATATAGTATGATGCTAAATGAAAGGACCTCCATGATATAGAAACAAAAGCCATATAATGAGTGATTGTTGTCCTTAATGTACTATGTTATCTCTCATCTCTTTGGCTGTCCCTTGGTTATCTCATATTGTTACAGTATTTCACCTTGTTATCTGATATATTGGATATATGCATATTTCATTATTTGAAATAGGATATTGAAGGGGGGAAACAAGATGAGGGGCAGGGATGGGGGGAGGGATATGGGGACCAAAACATGAGAAAGGATATCAATGTTTGTGAACTAATGCACCTTTCTATCTGGTGAATATAATGTACCCTTCTATTAATTACAATAAAAATATATGGAAAATAGGAGTGACTCCTCTCTGCTACTGAGTTTTTATCTAGATTACCTTCTGTCTAGAAAGTTTTCAAATCATCCCCTCTTCTTTTATTATCCTTAGAAAGCATCCAGAACAGCCAGTAATTGTCCTTTTCAACATTTGAACCATTGTAAGTAAATTATTATTCATGGGATTATTTATTTAGCTCCTATATCTTTTATTATTATTCTGGATAGCAAATATCATTTTTGGTTGTTATTAGTTCTCATGCTTGAACTCAGGGCCTGGTTGCTGTCCCTGAGCTTTGGCGTTCAAGGTGAGTGTTCTTCCATTTAAGCCAAAGCTACATTTCTGAAAATTTTGTTAGTTAATTCGAAATGAGAGTCTCATAGACTTTCTTGCCCAGGCTGGCTTTAAATCATGATTTTTAGGTCTCAGCTTTCTGAGTAGCTAGGATTATAGATGTGAGCCTCAGGTGCCTGGATAGTATCGTTTCTGTCTTTTAAGTCTAGCAGTGCCTGTCATAAAGAAGTATATACATGTGTGTTCATTTATCTCTCAAATACTTGCAGAATGTATGCACATATGCATGCATGAATGAATGATATAATTGCCCAGATCAACTAAAAGAAGACAAAGTAAAGCTTATCAATATTTCATAGGAAAACAGAACTAAGGAAAGCAGATGAAGAAGTGGAGAGATTATCTCCACTTTATGGAAATTTCTGAGGCAAAATCTCCATAAAAATGAAAGAACTAAGTAAATATCATGTCACAAACTTCCAAGTTAAAGGGAGGATGGCAACTCGGTGTTTAATGTGATAAATCATCGCCTCAAAGAGATCTTTTCTGACCTCCTTGTTTCTTCTTTTCTTTCATCCTGCTTAATTAGGTTGGCAATACTTACCAATTCTTTTCCCTTGTTATATCTGTTTCCATATATATGGATGTTTTACAAATTGAACATATTCATATATATGCATATATGTACACAAATATACACAGATATAAGTACATGTATGTATAACATTTGTTCTCGTTTTTTCTCTGTATTGTAAGAATACTGATTCTTAGAATCTAGTACTTCTGCTGTTTTTATTTTACTTTTGCCCTCTGCACAGTCTAGAAGAACATTTGAAAAAATGTAGGTAGTCAAGTTATTTTTAGTGAATGATGTACAGAAACTACAAGTATAGTAATGACTTTAGGGTCTTTCCGAGATGGAACAGCCATGACCATTTTGCTATTTAGGCACTACTGAGGTAATGAGAACCATTTCACTTCTCACCTAACTTTCTACACTTTCCCCTACCGAGAGCTCAAGATTTAGATCTGTGTGGGACATAATTCTGATTGGGACCAATGCAACTGACACAATGGTACAATGACGAATCAGGGGAAAAACTAATAGATATTTCCCTTTGGAAAAAATGTTATAAGTTCTGTAAACAAATAAAGTGGTCAAAAAATCATTCTTAAAAGTTTTCCTTTTGGGAAATTTAGTTGTCATGTTTTTCCTACATTCTAATATTGGTCCCGTACTGCTCCAACTCAAAGCTATATGTTCTACTTTTATGTTCTTGTGATTCTCCGTGATTTCTGTATTAGTGATTTCTGTGTTAGTCAGCGTAAGCCAGGCTAGGCAGCAATGACAGTCAATTCAGAACTATATCTCAATTTGATTTCCATCTCCACAGTAAAGACGTGTGGCTGCATCACCTCAATATAGCATCTCATGCACAATTTTACATCAGAGAAAGCCAGGCTTCACTCAGTGCTGTGAGAATTGTTTTCCTACTGATTTGGAAGTGAGAGATGTTGTTTATGACCTTGAGGATTATAGGAAGAGCTTTACATTGAAGGGATTCAGTGAGCCTTGGAAAAAACTTTGACTCATGAGAGTATGCGAATGGCATTAATACTCCATTTTTTCTCTGAGATACAACCAGCCAAACTTCCAGGAACTTCCCTCAAGAGAGGGTAATCCCTTTGTGTCAGCTGGCTTGAAAAGCATCTTCACATTAGAAGATAGTCTCTGCTTCCCTTCTTTCCTTTTCCCTTGTCTAAAATTTCTGCTTACTGAGTTCTGCAGCAAAAAAGTAATAGCTAAAGTGGAAATGAATACAGTATTTGAACATTGCAGTCCATTACCAAAGGGAGCAGCTAAAGTCCATCTTTTGTCATGTAGAGTCCTTGGTGATCCAGACCTTTCAACTGCAAAATGCCATTTCCTGAAAGAAATCTCTCATTTGTCCTTTCAGAAATACAGAATCTGTCATTTTACTTTTCTTTCTTGCAGCACCTATTATCCTCTCTCATAGATTATAGCCTTGGCATATATTAATATAGTTAACAAAACAATAGTAGCACATAATTGCACTTTCAAATGCTTTGAGAGGACAGTGAGTTCAATGCCAATGTTAGAGATTATGTACACATTCGTGTATGTGTGCTTGTGCACGCACACACAGACACAGGCACACACGCACATGAGAATTTAGCTCTAGTAGACTGCTTGCCTAACATCCAGGCCTTAGGTTCAATCCAGTATCAAGTTCATTCAAGAGGCCCTGAGTATCAAGTTTAATCAAGTGTCCAATATCATGTTCAATGCAGTACCAAGTCTGTCTATCTCTCTCCCTCGATTTTAGTCTTTATGAAGTACGTAAGACAAGAACTAATGAAGTCAGGAATTATAAGGTGTTCCATACAAGATAGATGGGAATGATAATTAGCTTAGAATCATTTAGTCAATCAAGTAGTGATGCCAGCACACAGTTTGGTGCCATCTTAATTTCTGTCTTTCTTTTTATTTTTAGGTGGCATTGGGGTTTGAATCTGGGGTTTCTGCTTACTAGACAAGCATTGTACCACTTGAGACACATTCCCAGCACTTCTTTGTTTGACCAGTCCTGGGGCTTGAACTCAGGGCTTGAGGACTGTCCTTGGACTTTCTCAAGGCTAGAGCTCTACCACTTGAGCCTCAGCACCACCTCTGGCTTTTTCTATGTATGTAGTACTGAGGAATTGAACCCAGGACTTCGTGTTTGCTAGGCAAACACTCTACCACTAGGCCAAACTGCCCACTCCCCTCCCCTTCCCAGCATATTTTGCTATGGATTTTTTTTTAAAGATAATATCTCTAATTTTGTGTCTGGGGTAGCTTCAGTTGCAAATCTTCCTATCAATGCCACACATGGAGCTGGAATTATAGAACACTTCCCACCAATCTTGGCTTGTTCTATGAGATGGGTGTTTGCTATTTTTGTGTAGGCTGTTATCAAGCTGCAATCTTTCTGTCTCTTCAGTGGGAGCCACTGAATCTGTCTTACTTAAGGTCAAAGCATACTTATTTCAAAGCTGTACTTACTCAGTAAATATATGTGAATTGTTACAGTCTAAACTAGTGAATACAAAGGGTTATTCTGTACATCAGTGTGTGTGAGAGTGTTAAAATATTTCAGACATCATTGCTTTGGGTCTTGGGGTGGTATAACACATTGTTTTGGAAGCTGCTGCTCTGCAAACATCTGTGACAATTGCATGAGGGAAAGAATCTATAATATCATCTGTACTCATGTGGGAAACAGACATTTTGGTAAGAAATAAATCCTCTGTCTGTTTCTCATCCTATCTCTTCTTTCTACACCTTTCCCCCTAGAAGTATTGGGTAGTGTTACAAATTCTTCTACAATGTCTCACTTAATCTCTTTAGTGTTATGGTACAAATATTAAAGCAAGATTACAACACCAGCAAAATAAATGATGAGTGAAATATTATGTAATCTGTAGCAGGCCTTCTGCTTTTGTTGTGGATTTATTATTGATAGGAACTATAGGACTTCTTAACAGGAAATCTTTGGATATTGAATCATTCAATTGAAATCCATTGCAGTGAGCATTTACATTACTCACAAGTAAGTGAGATGTATTTACAGAAAATTCCATGAGATATTTCATTATTTTTATAATTTTCCTTATTATTTCTTTACAAACATTTTAATATTACAAATATTAAATATTCTCTACAATATTTTTCACATTATAAAGAAATAACAAGGTAGCTAACATACAAAAATACTTCAAGAAAAGTCAAAGGAGATAATTTTATTAATATATTCTACTTGGTTATAGATTTTTACAAACATTTATCAAACCTCACTATTAAAAGTAGATACACGGCCCAATTAGTTTCTTGATTAATTCATTTGTTCCACAAACTTTGATTTTTTCTTTTGGTCTAAAGAATTTATGTAGGGCAGTTAAGAAAGTAAAGCACTGCACTCCAGACAGATAATTATTTTGTTCATTTATTCTTCTAAATATAAAACTATCCTAATAAGAGGAAAATTAAAAATTACCATTAACACAGTTTTTCTCTTTTATAAAATCAAACTAGCCTTTGGCTGGGTAATGATAACGTTATAAAACATCATTGCAATGTCTTCTCATAGGAAATCTCAATTTTGATTAAAAGTCTTATTTTCACAGTATTTGAATTTTCATAGAATATGTAATTACTTATTCTTGATAAACTAAGTATCATATAAAATAAATGAATCACCCCTTTTGTCTACTTACAATGTGAATATAAGCAAAATTAATATAAAGAGAGAAGGAAACTGTAAAATACAAAAAAGATTTTGAGGACCTCAGAGGGGCATGCATCCCATAAAATGTAACTTACATATGAAATACTTACCCTTGAGGAAAACTAAAAAAAAATAGGTTGGTAGGTACTGTGGTTTAAAAATGAGTTAATTCCATTTGAAGAAATTGCAGTGTTGCTTCTAGAGTGAGAAATTCTCTATACTGTAGGATGAGAAAGGCTTAAAGACTGACCATATTTTCCTCTGTGTGTGTGTGTGTGTGTGTGTGTGTGTGTGTGTGTGTGTGTGTGTGTGTGAGCTGCCAATGATACCTTAGCTTACACTGCAAATATTTTGTGTGACATTTCCGAGGTTTGAACTCAGGGCCTGAGCATTATCCCTGAACATTTTTGAGCTTAAGACTGTTGTTCTACCACTTGAGCCGTAGTTCCACTTCTGGCTTTTTTTTTTTTTTGGTGATTACTTGGAGATAAAAGTTCCATAGACATTTTTTCTGTCTAGGATGGCTTCCAACTATGATTCTTAGATCTCATTTTCCTGAATAGCTAGGATGATAGTTGTGAGCTACAGGCTTCGGTCTTACAATGAAAAATTTATGTTATATGCACTGAAAAATAAGTTTTTCATGAAAATCATTAAATTTCTGGGATGGATTTGCATATGAGATGGAATTTACATTTGATTCACTCACTTTCATGTATATGATATAAATCTGGAAATTAATATACTTATTGTCTTCTTCAGTCTTAATTAGTAAAGAATAAATCAATTGCATAAGAATTTTGTAAAAATATAAAAAGATTTCAGAAAGTATAGTGTATTATTCATTCAATACTTTATTTTAAAAGAATAACACGAAATAGATTCTCTGAGCTGCTTCACATATGATTTGAGAGTCTAATGCTTGAAAGAAATCTAATTCATGGTTAATTTTTCAAAGCTTAAAAGAATCAATCAGTCACATTACATAAATGGGATACTAATGATAAATAATAGCAGTCAATTTTCTTTATGCATAACAACAATTTTTTGAAAAAGTTATTAAATTTCATGATAAGAAAACTAATGTGATTTTATTTCAGCTATTTTTAAAGAGAATGAACTGAATCTATTCAATGTCTCAGTTTGTTGAGTGTCTTACAATGACACAGTTTATTCAAAAGTGATTCTGAAACTTTTCAAAATTATTTGACTACTTTTAATGGCTAGAACTGTGTATACTCATCATAATTCGGAAATTTCAAGGGCTTGAGTCCTGTAAATGTGGGTTTACTTGATACTCCTTTTTTGGATGGACAGTTGATTATTAAACTTTAATTTAGTCATTCAGTTATTCATATATTTGGATCTTCCTAGATAACTTGGTTTCTGAGCAGTACTAAGTGTCTGGCTACTATAATGTGTTAGGTGCTATAGGAAAAAAAATGAGGGAATTCCCTAGTTTTTCTTCCGAAACAACAGACCCTCATGTTCACTTGCTTAACAAAGATCAAATGTGCATCTCCATTTATTTCTACTCTTCTTATTCCTCACTCTGAAGACAATGGGATTTCTTCTAGTGTTGTTGTTCATAATATCCATATTTCCAGCTGCTCTGCCCACACTGCTCTGATATTTACTCCAATGTGCTTCACTCAAGGACTGAGAAGATATTGAAAAGTAGCATAATGCTAGTCTCAGGAAACAAAAAGATCGAGCATCCCAATCCATGCAATTGAGATAGGACATTGTAGGTAAAGATGCTTTCCCAGCCTCAGAGAGATGGCGTTAAAGCAGAAATAAATAGAACAGCACAAACAGAATGAAGATTTTTCTCAAGGCTAGAGCTCTACCATTTGAGCCTCAGCACCACTTCCTGTGGTTTCTAAGTATGTGGTACCAAGGAATCGAACCCGGGTCTTCATGCATGCTAGGCAAGCACTCTACCACTAGGCCAAACTCCCAGACCCTCAAGACATGTTTTAACCAATGTACATTTGGAAGAAAAAAAGTTGGATATATCATAAAACAGCAACAATAAACCTTCTAAGGAGGGATTGGAAATCTGAACAATTAAAGCCTAGAGAACTGTGCTAACCCGTACATTCTGCAGGCAAAGTAGATGCCATTGTGCTCCAGAGTTAGAGATTAGATTGCAAATGAGAGGTACTCAGACACCTCCTAAAATACTGGAAAGACATGGTGATAGTAAGATATGATGTTTAACATTGTAGAACCCTATCTTTACTCCCCATGGCTACTTAACATTTTTCCATTCTCAGTTAAGGTTCTAAAGAGAATAGTCTCTATATGGCCTCTGTTTCTCCATGTTGAGTGCTGGCCTCTCACCAACGGGAATCACTGGACTATCTAACAGTTGTAACCGATTGTTCTTTCCTTTGGTGAAGATCACCCTATATAGCACTTGATTATCAAGAAGCAGACAAACTGCTTGCCTCAGCTTTGTGCAACAGAGGTAGTTCAAACATTTGTTTTTGTTTTTGTTTTTCAAATATCCATTCCTCTTTCTGCAGTATTTTCCCACCAATGTGTGTGGCTTTGTCCCAATCCAAGGAGTTTCATTGGTTCTACCTTCTAAGTTCTAGTATATTTGCCTCACCTCACTTAAATAAAAGAATCTTTCCTCTTAGCTCTTTTATTTCCCAATTCATTCTTCTTAGTTCACATTCTGAACCATCACACCCAGTCATATTGATTTCAGACATCAGTTGAAAAAGACAACAAACTCCCCACTCATCTACAAGGTCTTCTTTGATGGCTGACATTGTTTAAATAAGTCCCTGTTCTTTATCTGTAGTCCAAAGACATTGTCACTCATACACATTCTTCACCCCAATCCTATTTCCTTATTCACTTGCTGTTCAAGAATTTTATATACTTTGATCCCTTATAGTTTTCTTTATTTCACTGAAAACTCAGGTAACATATTTAACTGAATTTAGGAGCTATTTTGTATAATTTATGCACAAATTATGAATTGCTTTTTGAGCTAGATTGATCCAAGATTTAAGTCAAATCAGAGTCTCTGTGGTTTTTAAATTTCAAGGACACACACAGACATTGAGTTGTCACATTATTATTATTTCTTTAAAACTCAAGGTCTATTTTTAAATTTAAGATAGTTTTGTTACATATGGTTTTCTATTACTCACTTTTTTTCAATAATATTTTTGAAGGTGAAATTGAGACATTTTTATAATAAATTGAAACTACCTTACCAATCTTTTAAAATTCTTGGTTAAATTCAGTATGAATCTAAGATGGATTTTTACAACATCATAAAAAAATGCAGGAAAGCCCAGGAGGTACCTGTACCTATAATCGTAACTATTTGGGAGACTGAGATTTGGAAGATCATGTTTTGTTGACATCTTAGGGGGAATAAAAAGAGTAAGCCAATGAGACTCCATCCATGTCAACAGAAACAAAAAAGGTACATGTGGTGAAGGCCTTTTATCTAGCTAGACTGAGAGACACAGATGGAAAGATGACAGTCCAGACAGAGAGTTGAAAAAATTAAAACCCTATCTTAAAAGTATTCAGAGCCTAAAGGACTGAAGGCAAGGCATGGCTCTAGTGATAGATCTCAGGTCTTGCAAATGTGGTCCTGAGTTTAAACCCAAACATTGCCAAAAAAGGAAAAGTCAGTAAGACAATGTTACACCTTTAAAATAAAGACCTCAACATGAGACAAATACTAGGGATAAAGAGAACTTTTAGTTTTATATTTTACAAATTAATAAAAATCATTTTGAATAAAACTCAAAATAAGATAGCAATAAACCTCATATCATTCCTTTATGAGAGGTAGGAAGAGAAATTGATTTCATTCTTGAGGAATAATGACTGGGGCTGAGGATGTTTCTCTAGACAAAAGGAGCCCTCTTTATCTTATTCTCCTAATCAGAAATGTTGGTGTTAAATTGGGAATGATGAACTTAATTTATTTATTAAATTCACATTGGAACAGTAATGTTAAAATGAAACATATTAATAAGTTGCCATTGATGAAAAAAGCCTTAATCTAGAAATACAATGACTTAGTATATTAGCTGATTATGACTTGGCTTTTCCCTTTCTTCCATTATTTCAATGATGAAGGTTGAGAAAGGGAGCTTATAAACGTGGAAAAGGAAAGCTTGGAAGTATATATTTAAAGTAATACGTAGGAGAAATATAAAAGTGTCTGAAACAGATGCTTTTTCCATATTTGCATAAACATTGCATGGAAGAAAAGGTCTTAAATGCCTTCATGCTTAACAAACCCAAATCACTTAATTATTTAATTTATTCTAATATCAAAGGGAATCCACTTCACATATTTCTTAGAGTGGTGCATTTGCCATACTAACATATTATTTCTGAAATGATTTATTTTTTTTCTGTTTATTTTGCCATTTCTTTTTTCAAATTTCTTAATTAATTTTATTGTAAAGGTGATGTACAGAGGAGTTACAATTACATAAGTCAGGTCATGAGTACATTTCTTTTTGAACAGTGTAGTCCCTTTCCTTGTTTTCTTCCAGTTTTTTTTTTCACCATACCCCTTCTCCCCAAGTTGTATAGTTCATTTCCAACATAGTGTCTAGTGAGAATGACTGCACCATTTCTGTGCTTTCCTTTCCCCTCTCCAAATCAGATAAATTTACATATAAGTCAAAGGGTAAAGAAAAAAAACAGTGACAATGGGGGGCAATAGAAAGGAAAAACAAACATGAACAGTGTGATAAAAAATTGTTTCCATTTTTTGGAGTTCATTTTGAGAATCATCATTTTATATGATCATATGCACATAGCTAATGAGAGCTTGTGATCCTCTCCTGAGAATATCTTCTTTTGGTGTCACTGTGTGAACATTTAGAATCCTGTTTATTTAATCATGTCCCTATTATAGGAAGGGATAGGGGAAACATTAGGGCCCCTTGGCACAGGTTGAAACTGTAAGGTTTGCCGAAAGGAAACTCCATGCAGTTTAAGAGGCGAAGGTTTATTGAGAGAGAGAAAGAGAGACAACAGACCTACAGCTGCACAAGATGGAGTCAGGCAGAAGAATGAGAGCTTATGCCAGAAGTGAGAGATTATATTGGGGGGAAGAGTGTAGCCACAGCGGAAGCGGATGTGACCTTAGAGGATGAAGAAATACTTCAGATTGGGGGACCTCCCACTGGGGGACATGCCATTTGCCAGGGTTACAGACTGGGCGGGGATTTCCAGGGTGCACAGGAGAACGCCAAGTGAAGGAGTCATTTCTCCCAGGCAGACCTAACAGAAACTTTCTAAGTAAAGATTCAGAATCACAGCAAATCAAAGGAAGACTGGATAAGTGGGAGTGCTTCAAACCGAAGAGTTTCTGCATTGCCATTTCTTTTCTCTCTGTAGTTACTCCACCTTCACTCTTCTGTGGTTACAAAATTTTCTTTGTAACCCTTATTTTTAGTTTGTACGTTTGTCTCAAAGGGAATGATGCTGTGCAATGTCATCCTTTTATTCTCCTGTTTACAAGATAATGTCTGAGCATTTTGACTCCATCACAGGTATGAAGCTTTCACTGTCTTCATCATTTGTTGAGTGGAAGAATTGACACCTTCATACCAGAAGCCAGCATCCAGGCTGATCATCCAGCCGATAAACTGCTAAACAAAAATTGAACCTCCAAAGTCTGGTTGGGAGCCCGTGTGTCAAGCCGCTATGGATGCTACTTGTTTAACTTTTTCTTTGTAAGGAAAACAAAACAGATTGAAATGTCCCTTTGCTCCTGGCTTACTTCACCAACTACTATGTAATCCACATGTGTGTCAGTGTGGATGTGCCAGTATGTATATGCAGTGGTTTCATTTGTTTCATTTATTCCTCGCAATCGGGTTTCAGTCATTCTTTACATAGTTATGCAAAGAAGTTGCCATTTAACAAAGCAAGTTAGGAATACAGAGTTTTGATCAGTGTCACCTCTTTGAATTTGGAAGAATTTTGAGTGAAGTAGATAGATGATGAACTGAGGAACTGAGCAACAGATTCAGTGGAAGATGGTGTCTGAATTTGTTTTGTCAAAATCAAATTCACTCTTTAGATAGAGTGTTCACGGCCCCATGTGGTCTAGAATATTGGAAGATGGGTCGCTAAATATTTCAGGAGTGTTTTCTAATGACTTCTAAATCCCCAGTGCCAGAGGCTCTCTCTGAACTCAGCTGTGGGGTTTGAGGATGCTTCTCTGCCTTTATTTTAAATCAGTTCTTGCTAGGCAGCATTGAGAATAGTCTCTTCTGCCTGTCCTCTTGTCTCTGTAACTTCTTTCTTCTGGATTTTATCTTGCTGTCCATTTCTGCCTCCTACATTGCTGGTGTTCTCTAATCCAACCCTTGGCTCTCATGAACTCACATGGGGTTACATGGAGTGTGTTACATTGCCTTTGGGGATTCCATTCCCTTCCATCCAACAGGTGCTTCATGATTTTGTTAACACCTCTGAGTTACTTCAATGGACCTTTATTCTCCTACTTTTCCCCTTTGTTCCCAAATACTTTACACCTTGGATTCCACAAGTCATCCTTATCGTGCTCCAAAGGGACACAATTTTGTTTGTTTGCAAACTTGTTTCTTTGCTTTATATTTTGGTTTGTGATGTTGTTTTCTCTCTCAGTTACCCAAGCCAGTAACTTAAGCTGTGCTTAGATTTTTTTTTTTTTTGCCATTTCTGGGGACTGAACTCAGAGCCTAAGCACTGTCCTTGGGCTTTCCTCAAGGCTAGCGCTCTACCAACTGAGCACCACTTCTGGCTTTTCTATGTATGTGGTACTGAGGAATCAAACTCCTCTGTAAATCACCCTTACAATTAAGCAAGAAAGTTAAACAAACAAACAAACAAGCAATCACCCCCCCTAATTGATCATGTTACTCTGAAGACATACTCCTGCTCTTGTTTAACCTTGGAGTTTTCATCTCCCTCAATTACAAAATGCAAGCAACAATGTACAATATTGTTTAAAAATTATGCAGGACAAATCAGGAGTGCTTACAAAAAGACAAATGCTTGAAAATCTACACATTCC
Organism: Megascapheus bottae; assembly: GCF_031878675.1. Taxonomy (NCBI): domain Eukaryota; kingdom Metazoa; phylum Chordata; class Mammalia; order Rodentia; family Geomyidae; genus Megascapheus; species Megascapheus bottae. Next base: position 26,335,103 of record NC_143519.1, read on the forward strand.
TTGTGGCTGCTTCGTGTTTCCTGATCATGAACTCCACTCCATTTTCTGAGCACACCACACCCCTCCACAACCCCTCTGGACACAACTCTGCCATGTGTACCACTAGATTCAAACTTCTATGATGTCTGATCTTAGAGGCCTCCAAAATCCATTGCTGTTTTTTCTTTATCCCTACCTATCTACAGAAACTCAAAAACTTAACTTCAGAATCCCAGCTGATAACTTCCAGATTTCTGTGTCCTGATAAAATTATGTGTGACAAGAAGCCCTGCGTAGTACAGATCCATAGAACATTCAAAATGTTTTTTATTAAATAAGCCAACAAAACAAGTAAGTGGCTACATACTCAGCTCATTCAGTCTATCCTCTTCCTGTGAAAATCTTGCCTTTTTTTCAGTTAAATAACCTGCTGAATAGGTAAGATTGGAATTCACTACTATCAAAGAGCTAAATTCATACTTTCATGATACAGTGAACTACCAACTATTCTATTAAGCCATCTATTATGAAATTATATACATATACATACATACAAATATATTCAGAGTAAACTGTATAATCTTCCTATTTGAGACGCATGTAAAGGTTTACCTAGTTAGTCGAAGAAGAACATGGCCTGATAGTTGATGATGAGTAATTGTCAGAAAGCAAGGGATGCTGGAAAATAGTATAAACACAGCCTCTGTACCTTGTTTCAAGGTGATATAGCTCTTCAATCTATTACATTAAAAAGTATATAACTGGATAGATATCTTAGAAAAACTATAAATTATCTCACAGAAGAGTAAATTATCTCACTGTAAATAATTGCTTCCAGAATGCAGCCAGAGAAAGGAATACAAAGTGAACATGAAAATATTGTAGGCAAAAAGAATTTCTACATCAAAATATATTAGAGAGGGAAGAGTGATATGTTTTTCCAATAAAATACTTCAGATACCATCAAGGAAATGCATTTGCTGTTTTTCTTTTAATCTTCTTTCTTTTAAATTTCTTCTTTGTGGGCTTCTACCCATCCAAGGATTTAAGTAAAAATTCTATTAATCATCATTTTCTACTGTGCTTGCTCTCAATGGATAGATACTTTAACTGTTATAAATTTAGATGAATAGAACTTATAGAATATAAGCAAGTAAATATGCCTCTAAATTAAATTTTTTTAAATGTACACATTAGCTATATCTAATCAGGAAATAGGTACACAGTTTTAGATATTTTAATTTCAAATGTCTAAGCATATTTATGAAATAATACAATTTTGTTGAGTTAATATTTGCTAGAGGAAGCAAATTAGTGGATTTCAGAAATCATATCTACTCATTCTCACAATGATGTGAGGTGAATAAATGAACCAGTAATAACGGTGATCACTTGTAGTTTATAGATTGGCATGATTGCTAGGAAGGTTGATTTTTCTTTTCTTAGTTTTATTACTGTTAAATTTCTTTATGCTATGTTCTTTAACAAGTTCTCTGACAATCATAGAGTCAACAATGCAGAAAGTCAAACCGCCTAGGAATGCACCCCATAAAAACAAACATGTGCTCCATTTACTAGCATGTTGACCCGGAGATTTCTGCTCTGACATGAGGTACAAGCTTCTCTGTTTAGAACACACTCAGTCTCTGCTGTCAGAATGCAGTACAGTAAAGATCCTCAGAGTGGAGCTAAACCACAGCCAACAGCACAGGATCCTAGGGCCCTATACCACCTTGGTGCAAGGTCATTCAAATTCCCTCCCTCTGTTTTGCTCTTTTATCCAATGGGGAATTCAACAATACAATCTTGAGTGGAGTCTTCCGACTATACCATTAGCTTATTGAGCAACTGCACCTGCTTTTAAATTTTAATGATGTATTTTTAATATGAAAAATGTAGTGCATTTAGATGATTTTATATGGAGGTTGGATAAATTGTGATTTTTGTTACTCTTCAAGTGTTATTTTCTGAAAAACTGTAAGGCTTAAATTGTCACATACATGCTTCTAAATTTAAAATGACTGCTCTTTTATCTTAACAAATAAAAAGTAAATGTCCAGAGTAAATATTTTGAGGATTTTATAATTGTTAAGATATATATGTCAATATCCTTATTGATGAGTGTCTTAGAAGCTTCCTGAGACAATATAAGGATAGCATTTAGAAGTTACCATGGAAACTATTCTGGTCTCTATTTTGCCAGGGCTTGAGGAAACCGATTTTGAGAAGGTAAAATAGAGAATTATCTGGAAATCAGATTTATTTAGAAGTTGGGATCTTCTTGTGCATCTTAGCGACCTTTAATCTTGCAATTCCACAGGGATCTTACAATGACCCAAAAGTAGAGATAGGAGGAAACTATTTATCTGTGTAGTTTTTTTTTTTTTGAAAAGCTATTTGATCTGCAAAGCGAAAGAGAAGATTGAGGTAATTTCCCAGGTAATTAAAAAAGTTCCTTTAAATTACCCCAATTATCTGGATATTTCACAAGAGGAAAAGATGCTTGATTTGAATTAAGAACATTAAGCTAATTTCTGTAGTTAGGTTTACAAGTTTAAAAACATTCTTTGAAACACTAGTTATTTTTAAGAGGGCAATTTCTTCATAAATATAAAAATCACTATGATTGGTAAACAAATATGTTGCATTTTGTGCTGCATAAAATTTTTGAACACTTTTTTTACTTAAAACAGTTTTTTCTGACATAATTGCATTAAAAACATATATATGGGTGTTTTGGGGGCATTTCACTATACTTAACAGAATAGTGCATTCATGGCTAAAATCTAAGCCAATCATGTTAAAAAGTTCTTCATTTAAAAGCTGAGTATGAAGAAGGTTAGAAATTTTAGAAATTATGAGCTTCTTTTCAGAAACTCAAATGAAGTATTAACAGTCACTTAAATAAATCTAATGCAATAGTATAGTAGTCATAAAAATAGTCAGATTTAGACCTGGCTTTCTCACAAAGCATAACACAAAGTCTTGTTGAGCTTGTCAAACTGGATTCTAAAAACACAATACAAAATTCACAGTTGTTTTATTTGTACTTTTATACATACGAGGCTTTGGATAATGCTGGCAATTCTAAAAGAAAAGTGTCTATTCACCATGTATTCATAAATACAGATTATAAAATTCATATAATAAGAATCTTGTGTAGTTGACAACAATATTCACCAGAGTACATTTTTCTTTTTTTCATATATTTTTATTGTAATTAATAGAAGGGTTACATTATATTTGCCTGATAGATGGTGCATTAATTCCCATACATTAATATCCTTTCATATGTCTTGGTCCCCATTTCCCTCCCCCCCACCCCTACCCCTCATCTTGTTTCCCCCCGTTCCCTATCCAATTTCAAATAACCAAATACAAATATATCCGATATATCAGGTACCACAGTGAGATACTGCAGAGTACATTTTTCTTAGAACAAGGAACAGTGATTTCTTTAATCCAACAGTAGCCTTATATACAACGATTCCTATATCTTTCCCTCTTTCAGAGAATTTGGCAATGGCTCAGAGTGAAGTAAACCCAGAGTTAATTTAATAAATTGCCTGGAAGGAAACAGGAAATCAGAGAGGAATAAAAGATATTGTACTCACTGTTACATATCAGATGACCATATTTATCATTGGGATTGGTTAGACATTAACCAAAATTCATTTGTTTTACTATTTGGATACATTTTAAAGTTAGGATAATACATTTCATGAATTAATAAGTTAATTGTGTAAACTACTTAGGCAGAGACAACAAGGTTTCACTCTTTCAGAACTTACTATACTCTAAAGAATATATCAGAATGAACATGCCTCTTGTATCAAGAGACTGGGATCTAGTCGTCTTTTAAGAATCATCACATGTATGAACCTCTTTTCTATCACTTGGGTTGGATAGAGTCAATGATATTACAATCTCTGATGCATTGTATTGTCCCCACTAGATTACGGAGCATTTTATTCTAGCATACTCAGTTTTAGCTACAATTCCTGGCTTATCTACATAATCCAATAAGATGTGACAAATATATGCATTTACATACGATTTCTGATTCTTCTAACAAACACACAGTAGAATGAATATCACTCTGCAGGTCGTTAAGAGAGGCAATCAACTGAACCCATTATACTGTATTCTCTCCAATTAAGGAGTAAAATGTATCTCTTATTAGGAATAATAAAATTGCATTCCTTTTAAAAATTATTATTTTGGAGACAGACTCTTGCTATGTTGCCCAAACTGTCTTCACATTTACAATCTTCCCACCTGTATGGCTGATTGCTGGGATTAGAGCTATGTATTCATATGCCCAGCAGAATTGCACTCTTTGTTCAGGCTTGCAAAGTTCTTTAAAAGAATGTAATTCAGGAAGCACCATAGAGAACATGGGTAATATTACCCTTTGGAGGGGTGGTAGATAAACTTTTTGGATTCATGTGTGCTCTGGCCTCTTTGCTGAGGTCATAGACATGTGTATATTTGATCCTGTGTGCTTTGGACATTAATTTACTAGAAGCTGAATGAAGTCCAAGATCTATTTCTATTCTGGCAAAGTAGCATGCCAGAGCTCCCTTTTTCCTTGATGTACTATTGGCATATATTCAATTATAATTAATTCTTAAAACGAATATTTTAGTTGCAGTCTGTTTTGAAGAAATTATATCTCAACAAGTTATTTGCACTGATAAAGACCAAACCCACACCTGAAGGTTGACATGGGATTAGGGAATAGAGTAGTTAAAAATGATCAAGACACAAATCCAAAAACCTTTGATTTGTATTTGTAACATTGGATGCTTTAATGTAAATATATCATTAAAATGCAGAACACCTACTGCTATTTGAATTATGCATTTCATTTGTCACCTTCTGTGTTTTTAATTCCGATCATTTAAATATTGCTATTTTCTTTTGTGCTATAGCCTCAGTGTCTGGCATGTTGAGGTTATGCAATAGAACTTACCTAATAAATGCTGTCATTACCCAAGAATCTGAGCAATATGTACTACAGATGATAATGTTCCAGTTTCTCTGTGGATTAGTACACTTCGTGTATTGTTTTTAATATTTATAAATGCTTGCTGATATTTAAAAGATGATCCCTAGATCACTCATAGACATTTTATTTTAGTTTGGTGTATGTGTGTGTGTGTGTGTGTGTGTGTGTGTGTGTGTGTGTGTGTGTGTGTCTATGTGAGTACTGAGGCATAAATTAAGGAATTAGTCCTTCTGCTTAATTTTTTTTTCACTCAAGGCTGGTGCTCTACCACTTTTATCACTTACAATTAGAAAAGGACAGTCTATCATGAGCTGCAGAAATGGCATGTTTTCTCAGTTCCAATGTGGAAATACAGAGACTCTGCTGTAAAAAAATTAGAATTTTTAGAATTTTGATGAGGATTTTGAGATAAACAAGAGTTCATGTTTTAGTGACAGATGTCTTTATGAAAACACTGAGCTTATACATAACTTCAGATGACCTGGTACATATTTTATACATGATATGACGTAACCACGCACTATAAACAGAGATGAAATGCTTAGTTGAAGCAATGAAGAATTTTCTTTGACTAGAGAGGAAGAAATAGGAAGTAATTTGGAACTTTGCATGAATACCTTTATAAGTTCTTTAAAGAAAGGAATATTTGTCCCATATTTAAGAGAAAAATTAGATGATCTAATATAAGTGTTGTGTTTAGAAAATAAGTGTAGCAGTGATATTTAGTATAGGATTATGTGGAATTTTGGTGGGGTTTGAAATTGAAGTGACCATTTAAGATATAATAGTAGTCCATTCATATATTAAATCACTAGGGAATATTTGAACAAAATATAGATTTAAAGACTATTTTAAAATCATATTTCTTCCCATAAAGGAGGGAATCAGGCATTTTTTAGTGACTAGAGAAAAAGACGGAAATAGAAGTATGTCAAAGGAGACCAGAAGGTATGGGTTCTGAGTAACAAAAAATACTATTTTTAATGATAGGAACTAGCTTTGCAGAAGGCTAAAGTTGTTTTAGGTAGACACATCTAGAAGCACTATCACTATAAAACACTAATATTCAGCTTTATTTATATGGATATCTATCACATCCCAGATAAAATAGGGGTGAAACTGAAAACAGAAATAAATGTGTTCTGCCTCCAGCTAAGCACTATGAGGGGAAGGGAACTTAGAAGAGAGAGAGAGAGAGAGGAGAGATGAGGAGAGAGAGAGAGAGAGAAGAGAGGAGAGAGAAGAGAGAGAGGAGAGAGAGAGAGAGAGAGAGAGAGAGAGGAGGGAGATGCGAGGAGAGGGAGGGAGTGAGGGAGGGAGGGGGAGGGAGGGAGGGAGGGAGGGAGGGAGGGATGGAAGGAGGAGGGAGGGAGGGAGTGAGAGAGAGAGAGGGGGAAGGACAGACAGAGAGACAGAGAGAGACAGAGACAAAGAGACAGACAGAGACTGAGAAACAGAGACAGAGAGCAATAAGACAAGATGGTTGGCATATATCTCAGCTGTTCAAGGTGGCAGTTTGGTGTGAGTGACTACACAGAGAAGCATTTTCTCTTGTACAGAATTTTAGTTTTTATTCTTCTCTTGGCATGAATTATCCTGCATAACAAGGAATGGGTCTATATTTTAGAGAAAAATTTAAATAAATGCATTAGTTAATTAATGTTAATGAGCATAGATTGTGTAGATGTGACACTGTGTAGTCTCCTGACTATGTAAAAATAATGTTTTTCAAATTACACTTGGAGAAAAGTAGATAGAATATTCTTACATTCTGGCAAAGGTTAAATCCCATAAAATACTGTCTGATGTGCTAATATGGAAGAAAAAATAAGCCAAAGCAGAATCTAAGAACCTTCTGGAAAATGTGACTGAATTCAAAGTTTTGAGATCCTATTTTGGTAGACAAATGAACAAAACAATACAAGCTATAGGAAGGCAAAACATATTGATAATTGAGAATTAAACTTTAACTAGGCACTGGTGGCTCACACTTACAATCTTGGCCACTTGAGAACTGAGGATTGTAGTTCAAACGCCATCCTGGCCAGAAAAGTCCATGAGACTCTAATCTCCAATTATCCACCAAAAGTGGCACTGGCTTAAAGTGGTAGAGTGCTAGCCTTGAGCTTAGGGACAGCACCAGGCCCTGAGTTCAAGCCCGATGACCAATCAAGAAACAAACTTTAGTCCATTGACCTGAAAATAATTGGAAGACTTCAGTGTAGAAGAGAGAGGACAGGCACAGCACTTATGATTTGGGGATAAGAACCCCTGACATTGTATTGTGCTTTCAAGAAAAGGACTGAAAGTATGAAGAATGAGTGAATCTTGAAGCACAAACCAGTAATCCAAGAGCGTGTGCTAGATTGTATAGGATCTGTTTTCAACAATGAGTTACATGGAAAAAAAAAAAACAGAGTAAACCAGATGGTTCTTGAGTTGAGAAAGTAGATTGATCACTTTTGTATTCAGCATTGATCAGGATGTTTATACAGTAAGGGACCAGAAACCATAATGCACATCTCTCATTAAGAAACTATCTGGAAAGCAAAACCTTAAAAATACCTTCTAACATATATAAAATAAAAACAAAACAACATTGTCATTAAATTCTCTTAGCAGGGACATTGTAATGGATGGTAATTTCAAAGAAACCATAGTGAAATGTTTCCATCTTTTCATCATTATTACACTCCTTTCCTTTCCTTTCCTTTCCTTTCCTTTCCTTTCCTTTCCTTTCCTTTCCTTTCCTTTCCTTTCCTTTCCTTTCCTTTCCTTTCCCTTTCCTTTCCTTTCCTTTCCTTTCCTTTCCTTTCCACTTCCCTTCCCTTCCCTTCCCTTCCCTTCCCTTCCCTTCCCTTCCCTCCTCCCCTCCCACCCCTCCCCTCCCCTCCCTCCCTTCCCTCCCCTCCCCTCTCCTCTCCTCTCCTCTCCTCTCCTCTCCTTCCCTTCCCTTCCCTTCCCTTCCTTTCCCTTCCTCTTCCCTTCCCTTCCTCTTCCCTTCCTTTTCCCTTCCTCTTCCCTTCCCTTCCTCTTCCCTTCCTTTTCCCTTCCCTTCCTCTTCCTCTTCCCTTCCCTCCCTCTTCCTTTTCCCTTCCCCTTCTCTTTATCTTTCTGTTCCCTTCTTCCCTCCCTCCCTCCCTCCCTCCCTCCATCCCTCCCTCCCTCCCTCCTTCCCTCCCTCCCTCCCTCCCTCCCTCCCTCCCTCCCTCCCCTCCCTCCCTCCTCCCTCCCTCCCTCCCTTCCTTCCTTCCTTCCTTCCTTCCTTCCTTCCTTCCTTCCTTCCTTCCTTCCTTTGTCTTTCTTTCTTCCTCATGAAACTGTAAGATATTGAGCTCAGGGCTTCTTGCTTGGTGGTAAGCAGGCACTATACCATTTAACCACATTCCAAGCCTATTCCATTTTCTTGACATGTAAGGCTGGTCACCTAACTTCCACTTCCATATTTTGTATTTTTTCTCTTAAGACATATTAATATAGAGAGCAATGCATTGTCTAGGCTTAGATTTCTGGAAACAATTTTCTTTGTGTGAAAATGAATCTAGGGCTATGAGACAACCCTTCCAAGGGATAACCAAACATATCCCATAATGAGCACCCCTCCTCAGACATGGAGGAGCATGAAGATAAAAAGCTGGCAGAAGTGGGCCAGGAGTTTAGCCTAGTGGTAGAGTGCTTGCCTAGCAGGCATGAAGACCCAGGTTTGATTCCTCGATACCACATACATAGAAAAAAGGCAAAAATGGTACTGTGGCTCAATTGGTAGAGCTGTAAGCCTTGAGAAAGCTCAAGGACAGTGCTCAGGCCCTGAGTTCAAGCCCAAGACTGGCAAAAAAAGAAAAAAGAAAAAAAAAGCTGGCAGAATTGAGCTCAGGCAGTTAGTGAGGACCAGTTTTACTTAGAGTCCTTAACTTATGAGATGGCCTTGAGAGAAACACTGATCATATAAGTCTAACAGAGTTTCTGGGCGTATACTTTTGTATACCTGCATCTAATATCATCTATTATGTTTTCATATATGCATCCTTATTTGATGAGATATAAAGAAGTTTTAGAAATATTGTAAAGTCACTATCAAATTATTGAGAACACAAAATCAGATTATGATTATTACTACTACTATTATTATTATTATTATTTGTTGGTTATGGGGCTTGAACTCTGGGCCTTGCCACTGTGTTTGAGCTCTACCACTTTGAACCACAGTGCCACTTTTGGTTTCTGGTAGTTAATTGGAAATAAGAGTCTCACAGATTTTTATGCCTGGGCTGACTTTGAACTACGATCGTCAGATCTCAAACCCCTGAGTAGCTAGAATACAGGTGTGAGCCACTGGCACCCAGCAAAGATGGTTTTTAAGTTAAAAAATTATCCACATTTTGGACAAAGGGCTCTATTTTTTTTCTGAGTATTTTTTATTGTAATTAGTAAAAGGGTTACATAATATTTGCCAGATAGAAGGTGCATTAATTCACATACATTGATACCCTTTCACATGTCTTGGTACCCGTTTCCCTCCCCCCCCACATCCCCCACCCGTCTTGGTTTTCCCCCCTTCCCAATCAAATTTCAAATATCCAAATACAAATAAATTCAATACATCAGATAACAAAGTGAGATACTATAACAATATGAGATAACCAAGGGACAGCAAAAGAGATGAGAGATAACATAGTACATTAAGGACAACAATCATTCATTATATGGCTTTTGTTTCACTATCCTAGAGGTCCTTTCAATTAGCTTCACATTATATGTCCTTATGTATCAAGATTTTGCTCTATTGCAAATCTCTGCTAGTAGGGGGCTCTATTTTTTTTAAAAAAATCTAAGGATCTATAGTTTCATTGTTTATCCTCACCGTTATTTTAGAATACCCAAAGGAGCAAAGAAAGTATTACTAACCATCTGGGTGGATTAAAAACTGCACCAGTCCCATTTCCTTGTTAGACTGTTGCTCAATTGGATGATGAAGTACATGTTGTAGAATATAGACAAGTTCTTATGAAAGCACTGTGGGCAAGATGGAAACTAATGACTAGATTATATAATAAGCACCATCATAGCTGGCTGAGCATTCAAACTTAAGCTCATTTATCCACAGGGAGGAAGCCTGTGTCCCATGTCTTACTTTAGTCCTCTATGTACAGGGCGGTGTTGTTCCACCTACAGAGGTGGAATTGAGCAGTGATACCTGGGAAACTATAAATTGTAGGACAAATGTGAGAACTGAATGTGTTTGAACATGATGCATATGTAAGTTCAAGCCAATGAAAGGGGGGGACAGGCGGAGATAATGTGTTCTTACTTACAGTGGTACTCTGTCATTCAATCTCTGCTGAGATATGTTATGAAAATGTTCACTTGAACTCTGTCTTCCTGAAAAGTACTACGTTCTCTGTTTCCTTGGCCTGTGCCATTGCATACAAAGATCTTGGAAAGGTAGAACCTCCAAATGGCATTTTCCCCATGCATCATGTTCCAGATGTGGTAAACTCTCCTTCATATGAGAATCTTAATTGAAGCAAGTACACTTGCTAAATCCTCATTGAGAATGAGGATAAGTCACACGATAATAGAATGTAGTCTGTGTCAGATTTCCTTACATGTAGTATGAGCTAGTGTGGATCAGAAGTTCTTTTGTGATCTTTCACAAATTGTGTCACACCATTTATCATGAAATCTCATTTGGTGACTATTGTTCCCTCTTTCTCTATTCACAAAGGTAGGTCCTTTTTATTAAGAGAGAAGGTACAAATTCCAAGTCTTTAAGACTTTCAACAAAACCATCTTCTAATTATATAATAGAACGTAGATCAATATTGTATCTTCTTACATATCTCTAGGACATTACCTATGAACATTAACATCATGGCTGGAAATTCCTGTTCCTCTAGAAATAACATCATTGAGCTAAGCACTACTTTGGCAGATTTTCTTTTTATCAAAATACATTAGATACTATACTTTAAAGTATTAACAGATATTTATTCCCCTCCTTTATTTAATGGAAGAAAGCATGACTTCACTGATTTCTCCCTTCAGGTTTTCACCTAGAATAGTGGAAGCTAAATATTCATTTTGATATCATTTACCACAGTTAATTATAACACACTCACAAATATAAAATACCTGAGTTTCCAACTTCATTAACTCTACTATAATTACCCTTTATTATTTCAATCTTCTAAGTCCTTTGCTTTTGAGGGTAGGAGTGTGTAGGAGGTAAGTGTAAAAATATTTGAATACTGGAAGATGAAAATGACCATTTGCATTAACTCAGTTTTGAACTGTTTCACTTTTTGTAGCAAATACGTACAAGTTGTCATGGAACTGTATGATGGTTGTGTATCAAATGTGGGTGTGTATGCAATGGTCTCTATGAGTAACATGTTTCTTGTAAGTGAAATGCTTGTGCTTAATTTTAGAAAATGCTGAGTGCTCTAAAACTTATTTTTAAAGGTGGTAATTTTAGGAAGCATCATGTAGAATTTGATCCTCCTTGTAGGATAGTAAGATTTAGAAAAGAATAAAAGAGATTCTGTCAATAGGTCCTGTGGGGAGAATGTGTGAAACATAATGCAACAGCTGAAACAGTCACACTTAGGCTGAGGTAACATTATTTTGGACTAGACCCTCAATGAACTTTTCAGTTTATAGAAATCTCATTTCATGGTAGAGAGTAAACACTTAAAATTGTGAGTTTGTGCTTTAACATGATTGGTAATGAGGTAGCTTCTTTTAGAAATTGAACAGATGAATATGCACACAGAGCTAAATCCCACCTAGATATTGGGCAAGGAAGCAAGTGCTTCTGAAATTTAAAGATATGAAGAATTAAGAAATAAATATTAACATTGAGTTTTACATCATATTTCAAATGTCATGTTTAGCAAACAAGTATTCAAGAAGGTATTCTCTATTTATAATCACTGGCACATAGATTTTAGAACATAATTAAAATAAGCAGAGGGTTTGTATGTCATAGAGACATATCATTCTATAAAATACATTATTTTTATAGAGTATATATCCCATCATACGTTTTATTTCTATGTAGTTATGTTTATATCTCCAAGACCATGTCCATAACCCAAATACTGAGTCATCACTCTTGTACTGTTTGGATCTAATATCCACATATTAAGGATACCATGCACCTTTTGTTCCTTTGGTCTTGACTTACCTCACTCAACATGATTCATTTAAAAAATAAATAAATACAAAAAGAAATAAATATTCTGTGGCCAAAGGAGTATATGCATAGAGGTGGTTGTCAATAGCTATGTGCATATGATCATATAAAGTAACATTTTATGAAATAAACTCCAAGAAAGAGAAACAAGTGTTATTTTTCAGTTGCTGTTTTCTTTCTCTTTTGCCTTGTTGTTTTGTTTGTATTTAGGAGGGCAAGGGAGGAATAGAAAAGGTGGAACAAAGGGTGAACAAATTCAGAATGATACTCAGTAGACACGATGTGGAAGAAGAACTGTACATCCTGTGGGTGGGATGGAAAGGAAAAGCTGGGAGATAGCATGGAAGGAGACACAACGTTCAAAAAGAATTGTGCTTATTGCTCATTACTTGACTCATGTAGCTATGACCTTATGTATACCAACGCTACAATAACAAGGAAACTAAACTTAGAAAAATCTAAATAGATGAATAGAAACATTAAAAAATAAATAAATATTGAGAGTTACTCAGATAATACAACCTCTGGACCTAGAACTTGTCTGGGATTATTGTGTTTGACCAGATATTTTTAGACTACATCTCCTTTTCTCTTATGGAGTGCTAAATCTGTGTCCCAGAAAGAAGTGGTAATGTGGAATGAATTCATTATTTTGCAAATGACTTGAAGATTCAAGAACAATCACTAAACAACTGCCCAGAATCTATAAAGGGTACAGGCTTCAATCATTATTCTCGCTTTTATATACAAGACTTAAAGGCTACAGAGAACTTTGTTCTCCCCAACTGTTCTCATCATGGACAACATTTTGAAGAAGAAAAAAAAAAACAGTGCTCAATTTATGTTTTTCACACCTAATGAGGTGAGAAATTCTAGGCAGGTCTAAGAAACATTTTCTGTGTACTAGAATTTGATCTCTGTGAAATTTAGCAGTTTCACTATGACAATTTTAGCTTGATTTTACATAGTTTTCTTTTGCATTGTTTTAAGCTTATGTTAATTTATCTTTCCTAATAACACAGATGGCATTGGAAACAAACTAGTGATATCTTGCTTTTTTCAAAGTGCATGAAAAGAATTAAATGAAAATTTACATAAAACTTTCAAGTTAAAGGATATCTTATTTTTAGATATAATGTTAGAATTTGGATTTCACAATTATTAGCAGATTAATTTTAAAATAAAGAAGTGATGTGATGTCCATTACCACGTAAATATGTTTCAATAATGAGTCATCCATGGATGATTCTTTTAAAATGGAGTCCTCCTCAAAACAACAAAAGAAATACTTACCCAGAGAATTTGTGTATTAATAACTTCTGACTTTTTCCCATAATATGTTGATTCTTCAAAGGTATGCTAACCCTTGAGGATACTAGCCTTGTACAGCTGTGGTATTATTACCTTTATGCAATTAAGTAATAATCTCCATAGGTTTGTAATTTACTCAGAAGAAGCAACATACCTCACTAAGAAAATAAGGCTGAATAAGCTCTGGTTGATTATCTTGTCATGCTGTCAAGGCTAGATAACCCAGTGGTGGAGGTGGAAAATAAATATCATTTTAAATTGAGAAAAGAAGATTGGATGGTATATTAGCATTATCTTAATAATTGCGCTATCCTATTCCTACATCTTAGATTATTACAATAGCTTCCTAACTGGTCCCTTTGATTAGAATGCTTATCTACTAAATAGAATATACCTTTGGATATTATTTTTAATATTATATTTTATTGTTGGGATAATGTATAGAGGGGTTACAGTTATGTTCATCAGTTAGTGGGTACATTACTTCTCAAACCTTGATACCCTTCTCATGTCTTTGTCCCCCTCTCCCTCTCCCCTTTCCTTTCCGGTTATCTTGTTTTACCCATCCCTTCCTTATTTCAAACCAAAAAAGTGTATATACAGTATTATCAGGTAACAAAGTCAGATACAATAACCACATGGATTAACCATTATTGGAAAAAAGGGAGAAAAGAAATAGCTTCACATTGTACATTAAGGACAACAATCACAAAGATAAACCTCTTTCCATAACAAGAGTTCATAACTAGAGTTCATTTCATTAATCTCATTCTGTGTGACCATATGTACATAGCTTTTGAGTTATTGTGATCCTTAGCTAGGAGAATCTTAGATGTGTACTAATTATTACAAATGAAGGATGCTACGGAGCCTATGTTTTGGGTCTGACTTACTTCACTGAATATGATGTTTTCCCAAGTCTTTCGATTTCCTTACAAATGGGGCGATGTCATTCTTTCTGATGGTAGCATAGAATTCCATTGTGCATAAGTACCACATCTTCTTGATCCATTCATCTACTGTAGGGCTCCTGCCAAATCTACAAATTCAATGCCATACCCATCAGCATGCCAATGTCATTATTTAATGAAATAGAGGAAGCAATCCAAAACTTCATATGGAATAATGAAAGTTCCAAAATAGGAAAAACAATCCTTAGCAGAAAGATAGAGCTGGAGGAATATCAATAACAAGTGTTAGACTCTATTACAGAGCTATAGTAATCAAAACAGTTTGGTACTGGCATAAGAATAGGGCTGAGGACCAATGGAATAGAACTTAAGACTCAGAAATCAATGCACAGACCTAAAACAACCTAATCTTCAATAATGGAGCCAAAAAAATAACATGGAAGAAGACAGCCTCTTTAACAAATGGTGCTGGCAGAACTGGTTAAGAACCTGTAGAAAACTAAAATTGGATCCTTATATGTCACCCTGCACCAGAATTAATTCTAAATGGATCAAAGACTTTGAGGCAAAAGCAGATGGCCACAAAACTTTACAGGAAGGAATAGGAGATACACTAGGACTGATGGCACAGGACAAAATTTTCTTAATAAAGGTCCAGAAATACAGCAAAGTCAAGAAAATTTGGATAAATGGGACTGCATTAAACTGCAGAACTTCTGCATGACAAAGGACATAGCTAGCAAGTTAAATAGCCCACAGAGTGGGAGAAGATCTTCACTAACCATATAACAGACATATCTAAAATATACCTACAGCTCAAAAAATTGAATTTGATTGGATCAACAAGATGTGTTATTTATGCACAAAGGAATTCTATGCTGCCTTCAGAAAGAATGACACCACCCTATTTGTAAGAACATGGAAAGACTTAGAAAAAAATCATATTAAGTGAAGAAAGCCAGACTCAAAGGATCATAGACTCAATGGTTTCCCTTATTTGTCACAATTAGTATAAACCTTGGACTCTCCTAGCAGAGGTTTACAATGGGGCAAAACCTAGATACATAAAGCCATAGAGGATGAGGCTAAATGAGAGGACTTCCAAGATATAGAAACAAGAGCCATATAAAGTATGACTGTTGTTCTTAATGTACTATGTTATTTCTCATCTCTTTTGTTGTCCCTTGGTTATCTCATATTGCTACAGTATCTTACTTACCTTGTTATCTGACATATTCTCTATGTTTATTTGTTTACTTGAAATAGGATAGGGAAGCGGGGGGGGGGGAAACAAGATGAGGGGAAGGGGTGGAGGAGAGAAATGGGAACAACAACATCAGAAAGGGTAACAATGATTGTTAAGTAATGTACTTTCTATCTAGCAAATATAATGTAACCCTTCTATTAATTACAATAAAATTTTTTTTAAAAAAATTGAATCTCTCAAAACAAATCCTGAAAGAAACAACCATCCCATTAACAGGTGGGCTAAAGACTTAAAGAGAGACCTCTGAACAGGAAATAAAAATGGCCTATAGACACATGAAGAAATGCTCCACATCTCTGGCCATAAAAGAAATGCCAATCAGGCCAGGAGTTTGGCCTAGTTGTAGAGTGCTTGCCTAGCATGCACGAAGACCCAGGTTCAATTCCTTGGTAATGCATACATAGAAAAAAGCCAGATGTGGTGCTGTGGCTCAAGTGGTAGAGCTCTAGCCTTGAGAAAGTCCAAGGACAGTGCTCAGGCCCTGAACTCAAGTCCAGAACTGGCAAAAAAATGCCAATCGAAACAACTTTGAGATTTCACCTCGCTCCAGTCAGAATGGCCATGATCCAGAAATCTAGTAACAATAGATGCTGGTGGGGATGTGGCCAGAAGGGATCACTACTACACTGTTGGTGGGAGTGTATACTTGTTCAACCACTGTGGAAAGCAGTATGGTGATTCCTCAAATACTTTTTTTAATGTTATACTTTTGTCATTTCTGACTTCACAGATCACCAGAGGCTCTTTCTGGGGTGATGTCTGTAACATTAATTGTTTAGTTTTATCCCTCTATTCTCTGTAAATCTATTGGACACAGAATGCTGCAGGCATCATGAGTGTGAACCAAAGTCAACCCTCTATCCCTCCATCTTCATCCTCTGTCAGCTCCTTACTCCTCCTCTCTTCCTTCCCTTCCCTATGTCCCCCAGTCTTCCTCTACCTCACTTCCTCCTTCAAGGCAAATTACTTACAAACTCAGTGTTTGCTTCCTCATAGGGACTTGAGAAGAATAAAGTAGGCTAAAATGTACAAATGCTTACAGTGGTGTGAGCATACAGTAGACACACATTAAATGCCAGCCATTTCTATCATTACTGTTGTTATGCATTTGCTATGTCATTACTATCATAGTTATCCATGACTGCTCCAGCTACTCATATGACTTGACACATCTCCCAGACTCTGCACATCAAATCATTACTCCTCTTCAAGGCTAAGACAGCTGTTGATCTCTCATGAAACTTGTATGATTATTAAAATGGAAGGGTATGCTTCAGTTTATTAAATTGTAATTGAACTCCAGTCTTCATGAATTTCTCTTACTCTGCCTTATATCCTGGTTGCATGTACTGAAGTCTTACTTGGTCCACAGACAACTAAAGTTGTAAGGGCACTAAACTTGTACATTGCTGTGCCTCTCACTGTGTCACATGACTCACCATACAGGGCTACACTGGAAGATTTTTAACACTACCTCTTTCAGGATGTGCATTGGATGTTAGTCTGTGACTAGTCTCTCTTTTGGTGATAGCTTGATATTGTAACATCTAGTTGACAG
Organism: Megascapheus bottae; assembly: GCF_031878675.1. NCBI lineage: Eukaryota > Metazoa > Chordata > Mammalia > Rodentia > Geomyidae > Megascapheus > Megascapheus bottae. Next base: position 26,352,335 of record NC_143519.1, read on the forward strand.
TTTCCTAGTAGATCATCTTTATTTAACATACACTTTCTTTTCTTGGACTTAATAGCACAAAATTAACATTTTGTCTTTGAAGAGAAATTCAATTTGGATGACATTTTTTCCTTACATGATTGGATATAGTATGTATGTGATTAAATATAGTGTGTATGTATTTATGTAGTATGTGCTATATACTGGCCATGGATGTTGATATTTAATAACTAGAGTCTCTAAAACATGATTTAAAATATTTGTGCTTCTGCCCTTAAATAACTCTTCTGTCATATGCACATACACATATGCCAATTTATTTACCTACAGAGAAATGTTAAAAATTTATATTGGGAAAATATTCAAATTTACATTTTTCTCAGTGAGATCTTTTGATAATACTAAAGGATGCGAGTCACCTGTTTTCTCTAGTTCATTAATTTTTCAAGACACCATACCATACTTAAATTTCAAGTTTCAGTTGTGAGAAAATATGGAGAAGTGTATTTACAAAATCCAGATATTCTTCATCTGAATTTCAGCCAAGAAGCAACTTATCAGGCACCAAAGCAAGGCATGTGACTGTAGAATTTGATTTATTACATGCCTCAGTTCTTAATGGAACAGAATAAGGCAATCTACCATGATTGTTGCTTCGAGCATAAGGTGAGAGAAGAAGTAAGGCAAACAACCTGAAAAGCAGGATGATGGAAATTATCTGCCTTTCTCTGGGCTTCTTGCTGACATCCACCTTGCTTCCTCGGGTCACTCTCAGCTAGATCATCTCAATCATCGGCCTCCTTATGTGACACCTGAACAAGCTGAAAAATTATTATTTTTTAAATTGGAAAAATAAGTGGTTACCCTGCATCCTCTGTGGAAAATTTGGAAGTAGACTTTGTAAATATGAGAAATTCATGAGGCTGAAGTGATTTATGTCCTCCTCTAAGAAAATAGGGATTGGGATAACACAGAACCTTCTTATAACTCATGTAACTCATAGCAAGGTCAGTAGCCAATAAAGACATCACTGTCTGTGATTAATTGTGGATGGATACCACCCCCAACTTTCCTTTTATTCCAGAGACCTAGATAAATGCTATGATGAGGCCTTTAGTGGTCCAGCTTTGTCCTCCCAAGCACCAAGTAAGACGCAGCAAGGAGAATTCTAGGAAAGGTGATGTGAAGCTGATAAATTTCATCGGGAAAGGAAATGCCTGTGATGGTGAAGAAATGCTTTTGCAGGATGAAAGATAAAGAAATACAAGGTCTCTCACTGATGCAATATGGAAGAGCTATACTAATAAATATATATACATATATATATATGAAAAATATATATACATATATATGTATATATATATTGCCAGTCCTGGGGCTTGGACTCAGGGGCTGGGA